>NC_066513.1:1975064-2041942 GCF_024679095.1 Eriocheir sinensis
CGGTCCAATTTTCTCCCGTGTTTTGTTCATTCTTTATATTCTGATAAATTGTCATCCATAGGATCATTGTTTTCTTTTCTAAGTGTTCGCTGTGGTATATGCTGTTCTTGCCCTCTACTATTACTCCCCTTCAAGATGTCTTGTTTGCTTTTCTAAAATCTGGCACTAACACTGGGTTTGGATCGACTAAGTCTAATATGTTATCTCCTCTGGTAGGCTCAGTAACTCTAGATCTTCCCAGTCTATATTCCTATAATTAAAGTCCTGCCAATCTAACTGATTCTGAATCCATGTTAGTTTTGACTGAGTTGTTAACTAAACATTTAAGTGAGTCTTTAACATATACCTTTCTGCCCTTCTGTCTTTGTGAAACATCTGATAACCCGTTATTTCAAATTCTGACCTAAAATTTCTATTAGCAAAGTCTATCCATGTCTCTAATGATAAGATCGAGGGAAGAGTATGGTGTTGGAAAGAAGAGAAAACACGAGGAAAAGGAGTAAAAAAAAGTAGCAAAATCAATCAGAAAAGGAAGACGAACCACAAAATATAAGAACAGAGACAGAGAACATTGAACCCACACAAAAACACTTCAGAAAAAAAAACATTGGCGTGAAAGAGGGGACACAGATTATAGCCTTCTTTTGTCTTACAGCGAAGGAGTCAGTTCAGGGGCAAGAAAACAAAAACATCAACAAAAACGCTGCCCCGGAAAAAAAGGACGAAGAGGGCGAAGAGAGAGGAACGTGATAAGCCTTTTCTGACATACGGACGCCTTTCCCTAAGCCCAGATGAGTACGCTACGCCCACTACCTCTCTTGGCCGCCAGTGTTCCTCCTCCTCCTCCTCCTCCTCGCCCCCCAGAGTACACAGCGTCTCCCCTTCACGTCTAGGCGGCGATGCGATCCTCCCGGCGTGCCTTCGCGTCCTCATATTAATAACAGCCGTGGGTGCGAGGAGAAGCCGCTCTGCAGGACCACCTCGGCTTCACCTGCGTGCACCTGATTACGGGGATCTGGGTGCCGGGTGGTGCAGGATTAGTGTGAGGCAGGGCGTTGGGTGGTGGGTGCTAAATGCTGGGTGCTGCGGGATTAGTAGGTGGTAATGTGTTGGGTGCTGAGTGCTAGGGGGTTGTCGGAGGTAGGGCGCTGAGAGCTGAGTGCTGGATCTTGGGTTGTAATGTTCGTAGCATCGCGCGTTTAACATTATCATTTTCTCCATTAATAATCTTATACATGCGAAACAGATACAGTGAATAATCTATCAAGTGTGTAATGTTCTGTACCTGAGAGAAACCTATATCCAGTTGTTTCTCTATAATGCCTTTCCTTTGTTTATTACTTGTATGTTCGTTATGATATATGATTATTTTTTATTGCTAACCTTAGTGCAACAATCATGAATTCAGTACGGCGGAAGATGAATGTGTGATGAGAAAGCCGTGAGGGAGAAAACAGCTTGCAGGAGAGAGCACGAAGGGCTTGAAGAGGCGAAGCATGAGGGAGGAAAAGCAATTAATATATGGTTTTATATGCATGCTTTACCATAGCAATTAGTGCACATTCAGTCTACCGGGAGAGATTAATGTACTGACGAGAGGACCTTAAGGGAAAAAGGAGTTTGATGGACAGTGGACGAAGAGGCAAAAGGGGCGAGGCATGAGGGAGGAAGACCAACTGGTATTATTTCTTGTTTATATTCATACTTTGCCGTGGAAATTAATGTGTATTCCGTTTGTCGGGAGAGATTAATGTACTGACGAAAGAACCTTTAGGGAAAAATGGAGGTTGACGGACAATGGACGAAGGGGTGAAAGAGGCTGGGCGGGAAGGACGAGGACTTAATATTTTGCTTTCTTTCCCTGGCTTACCTGGTCGCGACAAACATTAGGTATAGGAGTAAGGGAGGCTGTGGAAGTATTAATGTGAGTGTCTTTAGGAAGAGAAAAGACTGCTAGAAAGGAAAGAAGTGGAGAGTAAGGGGGGAGGTATGAAGGAGGAGAAGCACGATATGTTTTCTTTCTTCATTAGGTATTAAGAGTACGGGAGGCTGTGGATGTATTAATATAAGAGAAAATAGCAGAAATTATTGGTTGCTTGGGAGGGAAGGAGTGGAGAGTGTGGGACGAGGCTTGAAAGACGAAAACCATCTATTATACTCACTTCATCAGGTATTAGTAGCAGGAGAGGCTGTTTAATGTGAGAAAAATGAAGATACGAAAAGGCGCGCGTGCATACCCACCCACACACACACACACACTCACTCACTCACTCACTCACCCACTCACTCATTCACACACTCACTCATCCACTCTCACTAAACCAGTCATTCACCCACTCACTCACTCACTCTTACTCACTCACTCACAAATACACACCCACTCATCCACTCACTCACCCACTCACATTCACCCATACCTACACCCACTCACCCACACCCTCACACACACTTACTCACTCACTCACTCACCGCCCCCTCACGCACACACATGCACACGCGCAGTCTTCGTGTTCGGTGTAAACCTGTAGATCGTTGTGTCGTGGCGTCGTGGTACGGCTCCTCGGCGAGGCTGTTCTCTTCGGGCTCGCGCTGGGGGGGGTTTGTGAGGCGCTGGGGTGTGGACGCCCGGACAGGGAGTGACGGCCCAAGACGTTCGCGGAGCCTCCTGCAAGACCTCAAGTGATTCATCCCCGCCCCGGCCCCCGCACGGAGCGTGGAAGTCCTGGGCAGCACAGACCAAAGACTTTGGCACAGACGACGCAGAGTATAGGTCGTGTATGTCGTCCAGGGGCTTCGCGCTCCGTAGAGGGGGCGGTGCGGGGACGCCGTTGGGGTCTTCCAGAAGGTTCTGTCCCGTGGTTGGGCGATCACGTGTCGGGGGCGTCTACAGCGCCGAGAGGTGGGCGCCGCAACCTCCGCCAAGCCCGAGCCCGAGGAGGACAGCACCGACGAGGCGGTGGATCACGAAACTTACTACACAAAGATTTATAAATTTACTGAGGCTGTGGATGTAATGATGTAAGAGAGGAGAAAATAGAGTGGACTGCTCAAGAGGGAAGGAGTGGAGAGTAATAAGGGGTGAGGCTTGAGGGACGAAAAACACCTACTACATTGTTTTCTTTCTACAGTTAGTATTTAGAGTAAGCGAGGCCGTGGATGAGAAAACAGAAGAGAGTAGGTTGCTTGAGAGAGGAGTGGGGGCGAGGTATGAGGGGGAAGCACCTGGTAACCTGATAACACACACTTCCTGTTCCCTTTGTGTTTTGTCCAGTCGGCGGCACGCGAGCATTTTTACGGCCGACGTGTGTGGACTGCGAGGTGGTGGTGGTGGTGGTGGTGTTTCTGGGTGCGGCCTTACTTTTATTTTTTCCTCCTATTTGCTTCGTTTCACTGTCTACTTTTTCATATTTTCCTCTTCCTACATTTCCTACTTTTCCTACTTTTGTTTCTCTTGTTTAACCTTTTGTTTCGCCTCCCTCTCTTCTTTTTCTTCTTTCCTCCTTTTTCAGCTTTTTCTCTTTTCTCTTTTTGTTTCCTCCTCCTCTTCCTCCTTCTTTCCTGTATCCCTTCGTTTTCATTTTCCTCATTTTTACTTCGCCTCCCTTCCCTCTTTTTCTTCTTTCCTCCTTTTTCAGCTTTTTCTTTTTCTCTTTTTGTTTCCTCCTCCTCTTCCTCCTCCTTGCCTGTATCCCTTCGTTTTCATTTTCCTCATTTTTACTTCGCCTCCCTTCCTTCTTTTACTTCTTTCCTCCTTTTACTCCTTATTCTTTTCACCTTCATTTTCCTCGTCAGCCTCCACTGCAAGCCATCTCCAGCATCTTTTTCCTCTCCTCCTCCTCCTCCTTGTTCTCTTCTCCCTCTTTTTTGTCCTCACCTTATTTTTCTTTTCCTCTCCATCCTCTACCATTCCCTTTATTTTCCTCATTTTCCTCTACCCCGAGCCATCTCCAGCATCTTTTTCATATCCTCCTCCTCCTCCTCCTCCTCCTTGTCATTTTCTTCCTCCTCTTTTTATATCCTCATCTCATCTCCCTTCTCTGCACCACACGGCATCTGCAGCATCAGTGACCCGAACCAGCGACCTTTAACCTTTTTCTCTCCACCTCTCTATCCCTCCACCCCTCCACCTCTCCTTCCCTCCACCCCTCCAAACACCCCGTGGCCAGGCTTCTTAGTGGCTGTCCTAAATATATCTCCCTCCTTTTCCTCCCCGTACTCTTTCCTCCTCCTCCTCCACCTCCTCTCCCTCCTCCTCCTCCTCTCCCGTCCACAGAGCCAGGAGGAAGCGTGACTGGCCTACGCCGCCCGTCTCTATTGACCCATGCCCGCCCCCCTCCCCCCTCTCCCCCCCTCCGTCCGCCCATTACCCCCTTCCACCCTTGTTCACACCGCCCCAGGCCAGCGGTTTCAGCTTCACACCACCAGCATCACCAGGGCGTGTAGATCTCCTTTTCTTCTTCTTCTTTTTCTTTCCCCTTCTCTTTCTCTTCCTTTTCTTCTTCTCTTCTTCCTCGGTTCTTCCTCTTCCTCCTCTTTCACCTCCAGCCTCCACCACTACAGACCTGGGCGTGTAGAAGCTCCTCCTCTTCTTCCTCTTCCTCTTTCCCCTTTTATTCTTTCTCTTCCTCCTCCACCTCCCCTTCCCTTTTTCCTCTTCTTCTTTTCCTTCTCCTGCTCACCACTACAGACCTGGGCGCGTAGAATTATCTCCTCTTTTTCTTCCTCTTCCTTTTCCTCTGTTCCCTTCCCCTTTTCTCTTCTTCTTCCTCCTCCTCCTCCTTCACCTTCAGCATCACCACTACAGACCTGGGCGTGTAGAATCTTCCCCTCTCCCTTTTCCCCCTCTTCCTCTTTCTATTCTCCTTCCTTCTTCTCACCACAAACCTTGGCGTGTAGAATCTTCTCCTTCCTTCTCTTCTTCCTTTTTCTCTTTCAGCCTCCAATTTTCCTCCTCTTCGTCTTTCTCCTCCTAATATTACTTCTACAACTGCCACTAGTAATTCTAGTCCCTCGTCTCCTCGTCCCTTTTCCCGTCTCCTTTTCCCTCGTCCTCCCCCTCCTTTTCCCTCGTCCTCTCCCTCCTTTTCCCTCGTCCTCCCCCTCCTTTTCCCTCGTCCTCTCCCTCCTTTTCCCTCGTCCTCTCCCTCCTTTTCCCTCGTCCTCCCCCTCCTTTTCCCTCGTCCTCTCCCTCCTTTTCCCTCGTCCTCCCCCTCCTTTTCCCTCGTCCTCCCCCTCCTTTTCCCTCGTCCTCCCCCTCCTTTTCCCTCGTCCTCTCCCTCCTTTTCCCTCGTCCTCCCCCTCCTTTTCCCTCGTCCTCCCCCTCCTTTTCCCTCGTCCTTCACCTCCTTTTCCCTCGTCCTCTCCCTCCTTTTCACCTCCACCTCCTAATTTTACCAACCCACCCATCCACCCACCCACTCACGTTGCTGCTCTCTTCCCCGCCCAGACACACGCCACGCCCACACACCCACGCGTCGACACAATAGCTCAGCCTCCGATCCCCCCACGCCGCCCACTCACCCACCTCACTACTCCACCAACTCCTCTCACCGGCTAGCCCGTATGACCATCTCTCCCTAAGTCCATTTCTCTCCACTTCGCCAGTCCACCCTCTCCACTGACCTGTCTAGTCCACTCTTGTCACCTCAACGGCCACCTGGTAAGTTCACCCATTCTCTCAGCTTCTCTCAGTCCATTTCCGCCTTAGTCGTCTCAGTAGTCCACCTTCCTTTCCATTCTTCCACCCACACTCCGCCAGTCCTGCCTCCTTTTCAGTTTCCACCCAGCAACTGACGCATTATACCTCCTCCTCCTCCTCCTCCGCCTCCTCCTAATCCCGCCTCTGCAGCAAAATTCCTCCCACCCACGCAGTCGTTCCCCTCTCTCTGCAGTTACTTCTACCCCTCTCCCCCTCTCCACCTCCTCCTCCTCTCTCTGTCTCTCTTTCTAGACACCTCCACTTCTCTCTGCTCTCCCTCCTCCTCCTCCTCCTCCCCCCCTTCCCTCTTTCCACTTTAGAACTCTTTCCTCTCTCCTCCTCCTCCTCCTCCTCCTCCTCCTCCTCCTCCTCCTCCTCCTCCTCCTCCTTCCCCCCTTCCTTCTTTCCACTTCAGAACTCTTTCCTTTTTTCGCATTCTCCTCCTCCTCCTCCTTCTCTTCCTCCTCTTTCTCCTCCTCCTTCTCTTCCTCCTCTTTCTCCTCCTCCTCCTCTTCCTCCTCCTCCTCCTCCTCCTTCCCTCGCAACAGCCATACAAATTCTCCACTATTCTCTCTCTCTCTCTCTCTCTCTCTCTCTCTCTCTCTCTCTCTCTCTCTCTCTCTCTCTCTCTCTCTCTCTCTCTCTCTCTCTCTCTCTCTCTCTCTCTCTCTCTCTCTCTCTCTCTCTCTCTCTCTCTCTCTCTCTCTCTCTCTCTCTCTCTCTCTCTCTCTCTCTCTCTCTCATACACAGGCCTATACAAAAACACATCACGCACTCACTCCCACTTTAAGTTCAGTCCCACACCCACACAATTCCACCACCACCACTACCCATGTCAACCCCTCCCTCAGGCTACTAACAACACCCCTGACAGTCCCTTACACCCACCCACAGACACTCTCCCGCGGTAATGAGGGAAGTGGTGTTTTGTCCTGGTGATCCTCCTTGCTGTTATTTTTTATAGTAAAGGAAGCAGCTCAGGGTTTTGTTTTCATTGGCTTGAGAGGAGAACGGATAGTGGGCACCCATAATCCCTCCCTCCCTCCCTCCCTCCCTAAGTTCCTCCTTGCCTCTTTCTCTAATTTTCCTCTTGTCCGCCCTCCATTTTGCCCACTTTCCCTCTTGTTCCCTCCTTCACTTGCACACCCTCCCTCTTCTCTGTCCTTCCTTTTTGTTAATGTCTTTTTCACTCACTCCTTTACACGTCCCTCCATCTTTTCCATCCTCTCTTCTCTGTCCTCCGTCTCTCCTATCTTCCTTTTTGATAATCTTTCCTCTCTCCCACCCTCTCTTTTTTCTTACCATCCTCCATCCTGCTCAGCCTCACTCTCTCTTCCTCTACCTCCCTGCCCTCCTCCACTTCTCTCTTCCCCCTCCTCTCTCCTCCCCGCTTCTCTCTTCCCTTCGTCTCCACTTTAGTTCCACTCACTTGCGTTCGGCCAATTTGCACCCAAGATGATTTCAAACGAGCCCCAAAAACGGAATCTTTCTTCCCTGCCGCTCCAACTATCTCTGGCCCGAAGTTGAGTTCAAATCCGTTTTTTAATAGGAAACAGCTATCGTCCGTCTCTCCTCCGTGATAGGCGCACCATTGTAAATAATAACGTGTTTTTTGGCGGTTCAATCACTAACTCTGCACAGGTTCTTCCAGCAGCCCTCCTTTTGGCCGGCGCGTCGACCTCAGGAAACAAAAAAAATATCTTCTAGTTCTTTTTCATGATTGGGATTCGCGCCAAAGTTTATAATAACGCGTTTTTTATGGTTCAATCACTAACTCTGCACCGGTTTTTCCAGCGGCCCACCTTCTGCCCTGCACTTTGAGTCCCGGAAACAAAATAACATCGTCTAGTTCGTTTTCATGCTAGGGATTGGCGCCAAAGTAAATAATAGTAACGATTTTTTTCCACAAATTCTAAAAGAGCCTCACCTGTGTATGGCCTGTGCATTGACCCCTCTCTGTGCACCTGGATCTCCCGAAACAAATACCGTCAGGCCCTTCGCCGTGGTGGGATTCGCAGCGAAGTAAATTATAACGTGTTTTCTGCGGTTCAGTCACTAACTCTGCACAGCTTCTTCCAGCGCCTCACGTGTCTTGCCTGCACCTGGAGCCCCGGAAACTAAATAATATCGTCTAGTTCTTTTTCATGATAGGAATTCGCTCCAAAGTATTTAATAACGTGTTTTTATGGTTCAGTCACTAACTCTGCACATATTCTTCCAGCGCCTCTCCTGCGTCTTGCCTGCACCTGGAGTCCCGGAAACTAAATAATATCGTCGAGTTCTTCTCCGCGATAGGATTAGCGCCAGAGTAAATAATAATGTGTTTTTGCGGACCAATTACCAACTTTGCACAGAATCTTGAAGCGGCTCACCTCCTGCCCGCACTTCGAGCCCCGGCCCTTCACCGTGATAGGGATGCGCTGCGAAGTAAATAATGACGTGGTTTTTGCGGTTGAATCACAACACCACAAAGATTCTTCCAGCGCCTCACCTGTGTCTGGATTCCCCCTTCCCTCTCCCCCAACCCCACCCACCAGCCCTCGCTTGCTGCCGCCTCAGAGAACTCTGCAAACTTTTAAACTGTAATCTAATAACTCTTTTAGATAGTAGTGTTTTATTAGACAGACAGACTTGATTGTCGGTGAAAGTAATATTTGAGTGAGGTACGATAGCTATCCTGCTGTGCCCCCCTCCCCCCCTCTCCCTCAACATACACAATCATTTAAATACATAGATAAATGGATGGATAGATAAATAGATTGATGGATGGATAAGTAGATAGGTAACTAACTAATGGTTAGCATACGCCCGGGGAGGCGTCGCTTCACTCATTCGCCGCCTCCATGGGCACTCCCGACGATCTCCCCGAGCAAGCTCCCACGCAGCTGCCCTGTCCATCTCAAGTCCCTCCCGGCAGGATCGATCGACTTGCCCCAGCCATGAGTTACGTGGGCGTCCTCTTGGTCTCCTCCGCTCAGGTTGTCTCGTACAGAAACAACCCTGTGAGCAGGATCGACGTCCGGGAGGCGCGCCACGTGCCCATATAGCCGGAGTTGGCGTTCACGGACTAAGCTGGTAACGGCGATACCCCTGCGAAGGCACTCGGCACCTAAGTCATCGACACGCCTCTCCACGTCCCTGTTCAGTGTCCATGTCTCACAGCCATACAGCAAGACAGGAAGCACAAGCGACTTGAAGACCCGAATCTTTGTCCGCCTGCATAGGTATCGACAACGCCATATACTCGTGTTGAGCGAGTCCATAGCACCGTGGGCCACAGGTTAAGTAAATATAAATTGATATTAAAGCAATTAGTTTAGTGTGTGTGCGTGCGTGCGTGCTTGCGTGCGGGATCTTGGTGTTGCTTGAAGCGTAACGTTGTGAGCCAGAGACTCATCCGGCGGGTGGGGTGTGCGGGAGAGGAGGGAAGGGACTGGCTGGCGGGACCTTGAAGTGGGAGTGTGTGCCGCGGAGAAGGGGGATGGGGGGAGGGAGGCGCCAAAGAGTAGGAGGAAAAGGGGAGAGTGGGAGGAAGCAAAGAGAGAAAGGCAGTAATGAAACAGGGTGAGTGAGCGGAGACGGGAAAGGCATTAACTGAAAACTGGAGATGAAACCGACTCCTGAGGTGCGGCGGTGAGGTAAAGAAGGCGAGGGTAAAGAGAACGAGGATGAAGAAAGGCGAAGGCAAAGAAGGATTTACAAAGATTTACAAAGAAAATCAGTCCACACAGACCCCATGGTCCAGACTAGGTGGTCTGTCTTTAAACCCAAGCGATTTTACATTAATCAGATGGCTCCAAAACGTTGCTTTTCTACTCTAGTTAATATTAAGTTCAAGGAAGTGACGGTCGAGCTTGTTTTTAAAGAAGTCAATCGTGTTACACTGGACCACTGATGATGGGAGCTTATTCCATTATCGCACTACAACGTTGGTGAAGAAAAATTTGGTGCACTCTGAATTTACTTGTCTACATTTGAGTTTTATGCCATTGTTCCTCGTTCGCAAAGTGTCATCGATCATAAACAATTTTGTTCTGTCTACATTCGTGAAACCATTAAGTATTTTAAAACATTCGATCAGTTTTCCTCGGAGGCGACGTTTCTCAAGAGAGAACATGTTAAGGGTGGAAAACCTTTCTTCGTAAGATCTGTTGCGCAAGGAAGGGATCATTATTATTGCCCGACGCTGAACACCTTCTAATTTAGCAATGTCCTTTGCATGGTGGGGAGACCAAAACTGTACCGCATATTCCAAGTGGGGTCTGACTAAACTATTGTAGAGCGGAAGTATTACATCTTTATTCTTGAATAAAAAGTTTATTTTAATGAAGCCCAACATTCTGTTCGCTTTATTTGCTACATCGATACATTGATGTGAGATTTGAGGTTTGACGCGATTTTGACCCCCAGGTCCTTAACGCATTGAACGCTTGTGAGTTTAACGCCCCCCATTTCGTAATCGAACTTTTTATTTCTTGTTCCAACTTGAAGGACCTGGCACTTGTCTACGTTAAAGGGAATCTCTCATCTATCCGACCAAGCTGAAATTTTGTGCAAATCCTCTTGGAGGCTTTGCCTGTCTTCGTCAGTGAGAACCGAGTTACCACTCTTTGTGTCGTCTGCAAATTTACTAATGCGATTTTTGAGTCCAACATCCACATCGTTGATGTAAATAATGAAGAGCACTGGGCCAAGAACCGAGCCATGAGGGACACCACTATTGACCGATGCCCACTCTGAGTTAAATCCGTCAATCACCACTCTTTGTTGTCTGTTGCTCAACCAATTCGCGATCCATTGGCTTACTTGGCCGTCAATACCTATTTGCTTTAATTTGTAAAGGGATTTATGATGTGGGACTTTATCAAACGCTTTCAGGAAATCAAGATAGACTACGTCCAATGATTTGGTTACGTTATAAACTGAGAAGAGGTCGTTATAAAAGGTCAATAGGTTTGACAGGCAGGATCTTTTGTTACGGAAGCCATGTTGTGAATCCCCAATTAATGAGTGGCTTTCAAGGTAACTCACAATTTTGTCTCTAATTATGCTCTCAAGTAGCTTACCTACAACTGAAGTTAGACTAATGGGTCTGTAATTACCTGGTATTTTTTTGTCTCCTTTCTTAAAAATCGGTGTCACGTTAGCCTTTTTCCAATCCGAAGGGACGATGCCTTGTTGCATGGACATATTGAATACGGTTGTGAGGGAGGAGAGTATTTCGCTCTTTGTTTCTTTAAGCAGTATAGGGTATACTTTATCGGGTCCGGGACTTTTATTTGTTTTAAGTGATTGGAAAGCTTTAAGGACTTCATCGGTTGTTATTTCAAAATTAGGCAATGCATGCTCGAGATTTACATTAGTACTGGTGCTGGTGGTAGTGTGAGAAAGACTGTTAGTATTAAACACCGAGGAAAAGTAACTGTTTAAGAGGTTTGCAATGTGTTGGCTGTCAGTCACTAGTGCACCGTCGTTGTTTGTTAAAGGTCCAATTCCACTTCTGATCGCCTTTCTGTTGTTTATGTAACTGAAGAAGAATTTCGGATTATTTTTACAGTTGTCTGCAATATTTTCTTCATATCTACGCTTTGCCTGACATACTAATCTTTTTACTCGTCGCCTGGCATCATGATAAAGTCTAATGTTTTCGGGCGTGCTTTGTTCTTTCTTTAACCTGTAAGACAATTTTTTCTCCTTGACTGAGTGTTTAATTTCGCTATTAAACCAAGGTGGGCTTTTATTAGTGTTATTTCGTTTCTCGCACAAGGGGACGAATGTGTTCTGCAGAGTGAGTAAGTGATTTTTAAAGCTTTGCCAGGCTTCCTCTACATTGCCGTCATCTGATAGTTGTATTTATGTTAGTTTTTGTCGGATTTCTACGAAGTTAGCTCTTTTGAAATCGGGCACCTTTACTATATTTTCAGTCACTGATGTTTGAGCTCTAATGTCGACGCGCACTAATTTATGATCGCAAGAACCGAGGTGTTCTCCTACCGTGACATTACTGACTAGGTTATCTTGGGTAGTTATAATAAGGTCGAGTATGTTATTTTGTCGAGTTGGCTCAGAAACATATTTGGCTTAGATAATTTTCCTCTAAAAATTCGATCATTCTATGTGACTCGCCTTCTGTACCTGACAGTGTCGCCCAGTCGATATGGGGGAGGTTAAAGTCTCCTAATATCAGTGAGTCGTTGTTATTAAGTGACTGCCTTAAAACGCTGTACATTTCAAGGTCGTCATCGAGTGATTGCCCGGGAGGCCTGTAGGTGACTGGTATATTTAAATTGACTTTTGCAATGTTTACTCGCACGCACAAATGTTCAACGTTACTGTCTCTTGGTGTTTTGTCAGTGGGTTGCAAATAGCTTTTGACAAAAAGGGCGACGCCACCGCCTCTACGGTTTACACGATCTTTGTTGAAGAGTCTGTAGCCATCTATGTTGTATTCGGAACTTAAATCAGTATCTGTGGTATCGATAAATGTTTCGGTTATAGCAATTATGTCATTATTTTCTGTTAGAGCAAGACATCTCAGCTCATCAAACTTGTTTCTTAGGCTACGCGCATTGAAACTATGGATTTTTAAGTTATCTAGAGGCTTGGTAATAGCGGTGGTGGTACTTGCGGGATCACGGTCACGAGTTTGTTGCGATGCATGGCGCGTATTTACACGGGCGGAGTGGAGGGGGGTGTCTGAGAGCCGTTTTTTGATCGGGTGTCACGTACTGCGTCGTTTAGGAGCCTTCCGAATCTGGCTGCCCCGATGGGGGACAGGTGCATTCCGTCCCTGTGGAAGAGTTCACTTTGTCCGTAGAAATTGTCCCATGCGTTGAAGAACTCAACGTCAAGCTCTCTGCAAAGAGTCTGTAAGCGGTTGTTGAGGCTGTAGGCCTTGCTGAAGAAGTCGCTCTCCGCCCACGTCCGTGGTAGAACTCCTGAAATCGAAATGTTAGGGGATTTAGACTTATACTGCTGGATGAGCCTACGGTACTTGTCCAGCAGTTCCTCAGACCGGGTTGTGGTGACGTCGTTCGTACCTGTGTGAATAACAAACAGTGAATCATTAGTAGCCTGGGGGAGATCTCCTCAAGAGCAGCAGTTACATCGTCGATCCCAGCACCAGGATAGCAATGGATCCGTCTTCGACGAGGAACTCTGCCGCAGAACTCAACTACCTGCTGGCGAATCATGGAGTCACCCACCAGGAAGGTGCTCTCCTGCTCGTCATCCTCCTCCAGAATGGAAAACCTGTTGAAGCAATGAACAGGAGAGGGTGAAGAGGAGGGGAAATGGTAAAGAAAAAGAGGCTAAATACGAAGAGAGTAAAGAAAAAGAGAGTAAAGAAAAGAGGGTAAGAAAAATTGGATGCAGAAGATGGGCGAGGGTAACGGAAAAAAGGGTAAAGAAAAAAGGCAAAGAAAGGCTAAGGACGCTGCAGGTTGGAGGGAAGGTTGAGGCAAAGTGGAGGGATGTGTAGGCGAGGTGTAGGCGAGGTGTAGGCAGGGTGGAGGCAGGGTGTAGGCAGGCGAGGCTCGTGGACTAAAGGGGTTCTAGTTGCAGGCTGATCTTTTCGTCCTGATTTTAAGCCGAGCACGATGCTATCTCTACACGTGATTCCCGCGTCGCTGTGCCGGAGAGTATTCACCCACCATAATGAATAGATATAACTGACATGAAAAACGGTGATAAGCTTTTCAATAAATATGAATACGATAAATGCAGTTAAGTTCAGGCTATTATTATTATTATTATTATTTATTATTATTATTATTATTATTATTATTATTATTATTATTATTATTATTATTATTATTATTATTATTATTATTATTATTATTATTATTATTATTATTATTATTATTATTATTATTATTATTATTATTATTATTATTTGCGTTTCTGTCTATGGTGCCGGTAGGTTCTCTTGGTAGGGTCTGATGCATGGTAGGCCCCGATCCTTTATAACCCAGGCACGTGTTTATAGTGGCGCCATCTTGCTTGGCTCTTTCTGCCCCCCGGGGCTCATCTTTGATCCTTTATTTAGGGAGATAATCTAGAGTCCAGGTTGATAGGTGGTCTTCTGTACAGCATGTGGCTTGCCTTAGGTCACTCGTCGGTGACTAATAAATCCCAACTTGTGGCCCCGGGCGGCGTTTCTCACATAACTAGAAAAAAATCCACTCAGAGAAAAACTAACTAACAATAATAAAAGCTAAAGTATTCCCTCGATGCATGAAGAACTATTTTGAGGGAGATATATATAGTGAAGCAACTCATGCCACCAACTGAACCCACCTTGCACATATAACCTCTCGGCCATCCGCGGCAACCACAGACACTTAGTTGCGACAGTGTTTGATTTTAGCTTCCATTCAAGACCAACTGAATGTGTAACGTAAGGAGCAGGGCAGCGCCGGAACATGAGAAAAAGCGGAGTTAGGGGGAGAAGGATGTTGGTGGGGGGCTTTGTGGTACTTTGGGTAGGGGCGGTGTTGGGGGTGAGTGTGTGTGGGTGGTGGTATAGCGGTGGGATTCTGTGTGTGTGGGTGCGTGTGCCTGTGTGTGATGACTAGAGGTGGGCGGTGGAGGGACACAGCCACATATTACAGTTTCTTCCCTCGTAAGCTGTGCCCTTGAGATCAGGTCCAATAATATCAGTCAGCCGGATCTCGCTCCCTATGAGTCTTTATGAACCGCTTTTACGCTTGAATGGTTACATCCAGTATAATAAGTTATCACGTGGCGCGAAATGAACCCCAACATTTTAATTGGTTATAGTAAAGTATTTGGAAGTCAATGGAGAAGGAACAAGATTGGAAGCTGCCGTTGGTTATTGCGATGGTAATAAGTAACATTTCTCACTAATTAAACATAATATTACTTCAAGCGGAGTTGGAAAAGGAAAGTCGTGTCGTAAAACAGTTTTCTGGAATACATATCAAATAAACATAATATTAAAAATGCGTAAGAAGGTACCAAAGCATAAGATGAACTTGTAGACGTGTGTGTGTGTGTGTGTGTGTGTGTGTGTGTGTGTGTGTGTGTGTGTGTGTGTGTGTGTGTGTGTAGCAGGGAAGGGGAATAAGCGATGAGAGGAGCCGGACGTAATTGGAGAAAGCTGCCCCTCTGTCGGTTCCAACGCTCCCATCCTCGTTTATCTACTTTCACCCTCTCGTCCTCCCTTCCTCCTTCCCTTCTCTATTTACCTTCACCCCGGTGGCTCCCAAAGTGGACGGTGGAAAGATCTGGGGGAGGGGGGGGGGGCGAGGAGAAAGAGGGCGGTAGGGGGGGCGGCAAGGTGGCATTAGGAGTAATTAATAACTGTTTTTAAGATATCTGAATGACAAAATTTACACCGCAAACACCAAGGCTAGGCTCAAGGAACACGGATGCCAATTAGATTATAAAACTTAAATGAGAAATATTGAGTTAATCTTGAGTTTATCTGAGTTTGTTTTCAATTTGCACCACACGAAAAACCGAGAAAGAGGTGTGTGTTCGCATGTGTGTGTGTGTGTGTGGGGGGGGGGGGGGACTGGGTGTGTGAGGGGCGCTAGGAACTCACCCATTAGCTAAGGGAGCGCGGGCCTGGAAAAGTTTGCTAACCACTACTTTACCCTTTCGTACTACCCTCCTCCTCCACTCTCTGCCTCGACCCCCTCAACCCCCCTTCATTACGCTCCTCCATTACGCTTCTCTTTCCTTCAATGTTACCTTTTCTCTTCCTTCCTACTCTCCCTCCTCCCTCTCTCTCTCTCTCTCTCTCTCTCTCTCTCTCTCTCTCTCTCTCTCTCTCTCTCTCTCTCTCTCTCTCTCTCTCTCTCTCTCTCTCTCTCTCTCTCTCTCTCTCTCTCTCTCTCTCTCTCTCTCTCTCTCTCTCTCTCTCTCTCTCTCTCTCTCTCTCTCTCTCTCTCTCTCTCTCTCTCTCTCTCTCTCTCTCTCTCTCTCTCTCTCTCTCTCTCTCTCTCTCTCTCTCTCTCTCTCTCTCTCTCTCTCTCTCTCTCTCTCTCTCTCTCTCTCTCTCTCTCTCTCTCTCTCTCTCTCTCTCTCTCTCTCTCTCTCTCTCTCTCTCTCTCTCTCTCTCTCTCTCTCTCTCTCTCTCTCTCTCTCTCTCTCTCTCTCTCTCTCTCTCTCTCTCTCTCTCTCTCTCTCTCTCTCTCTCTCTCTCTCTCTCTCTCTCTCTCTCTCTCTCTCTCTCTCTCTCTCTCTCTCTCTCTCTCTCTCTCTCTCTCTCTCTCTCTCTTCCATTCACACCCGACCTCTGCTGAGAGAAGGTCGTGACCTCACCCCGCTGCGCCCCACAACATCGCTTGCCCTGTGTTTTCGTCGTGCTCTTGGGCGTTTGTGTGTTCTCGCTTGTGGACCTTGTGTGTTGCCTGTGATTTCCCGACACGTGTTTGGTGTGTGTTCGCTTGTGGTTTCTGCCTGTGGTTGCCTCTGTGATTTGTGTTTCCGGTGTTTTTGCGTGTGATCTGGCTGTCTCCGGGTGTTCTGCGTGGGTTTCAGAGTGATTCAAGTGTGTTGTTTTTCCGGTGTTTTTGCGTGTGATCTGGCTGTTTCCGGGTGTTCTGCGTGGGTTTCAGAGTGATTCAAGTGTGTTGTGTTTCCGGTGTTTTTGCGTGTGATCTGGCTGTTTCCGGGTGTTCTGCGTGGGTTTCAGAGTGATTCAAGTGTGTTTCAGAGTGATTCAAGTGTGTTGTGTTTCCGGTGTTTTTGCGTGTGATCTGGCTGTTTCCGGGTGTTCTGCGTGGGTTTCAGAGTGATTCAAGTGTGTTTCCGGTGTTTTTGCGTGTGATCTGGCTGTTTCCGGGTGTTCTGCGTGGGTTTCAGAGTGATTCAAGTGTTTTGTGTTTCCGGTGTTTTTGCGTGTGATCTGGCTGTTTCCGGGTGTTCTGCGTGGGTTTCAGAGTGATTCAAGTGAGTTGTGTTTCCGGTGTTTTTGCGTGTGATTTGGCTGCTTCTAAGTGTACTGCGTGGGTTTCAGAGCGTTTTGAGTGTGCTGTTTTGTTTCCGGTGTTTTTGCGTGTGATTTGGCTGTTTTCGAGTGTTCTGCGTTTCGAGTGTGTTGTGTTTCCAGTGCTTTTACGTGTGATTTGGTGCTTATAGTGCCCTGCGTGGGTTTCAGAGTGTTTTGAGTGTGCTGTTGTACTTCCGGTGTTTTTGCGAGTGACTTGAGGGTGTTTATTCGTGCTTGTGCTTGGGTTTCTGAGTGTTTCGTGTGTCCCGAGTGTGACTTTGTGTTCCCGAGGGTCTCACGCGTGATTTGGGTGTGTCGACAACCCACCCTTTGAATTCCCTGAGGATTCAATCTGCTCCTCCTCATTACACCCTCTTTAAATCCCCTAGAGGATTAACACTTCCTACACCCCTTTCCCTCACCTCACCTAAGCCCCCCCCCACCCTCGCTCACCTCACATCCCTTTTGCTCCTCCTCATCCCCTAGAGGATTAGCCCTTACTACTCCTCCCTCACCTCCACATATTTCTAAGCCCTTCCCCCCTCACTCACCTTACCTCACATCCTATTTACCCATCCTTTCACCCACCTTACCTCGCCTCTTTCTTAACCTTTCTTGTTCTCACACACCTCACTCACCTCACATCCCTTCCTACTCCTCCTCTCTCCCACTTACCCCCTTTCCCAAACTCCCTCTCACTCATCTCACCTATTTCCTAACCCTCCTTGATCTCACACACCTCACTCACCGCCTCCCTTTCCCCTTCTTTACTCACCTCACATCCCTTCCTACTCCTCCTCTCTCACACCTCACCTATTTCCTAACCCTCCTTGATCTCACACACCTCACTCACCGCCTCTCTTTCCCCCTCTTTACTCACCTCACATCTCTTCCTACTCCTCCTCTCTCCCACCTCACCTATTTCCTAACCCTCCTTGATCTCACACACCTCACTCACCGCCTCCCTTTCCCCTTCTTTACTCACCTCACATCCCTTCCTACTCCTCCTCTCTCCCACCTCACCTATTTCCTAACCCTCCTTGACCTCACACCTCTCTTTCCCCTCTTTACTCACCTCCACATCCCTTCCTACTCCTCCTCTCTCACTTTTCCTCCATTACTAAACTACCTCTCACACACCTCACCCCTTTCCTAATCCCCTTCACTCTGTGTTTTATCTCTTTCATTTCAGCTAAGATGGCGCCTAAGAAGTGCAGTACTTGTAACGGTAGCTTCTCAGCTCACTTTTTACAGGGCGTTCTGCTGTCTGTCGACTGTGTCTGTCAGGCAGCATCTCGAGACAAGACTGCAGGAGCAGGAAGAGAAGATGGAAGAAGGCCAGAATAAAATAATAGAGCTTTCTCTCACCAGGCAGCATCTCGAGACAAGACTGCAGGAGCAAGAAGAGAAGATGGAAGCAGGTCAGAATAAAATAATAGAGCTTTCTCGCACTGTTGCCTCCTTGCAGGAATTCATCCAGGCTAACGTTGCTGTGGTGCCAAACCCTTCTCCAACCGCCCCCTTGCCCTCAGCGGTACCGTCGACACCAGCGGACAACACCACGCAACGGGAGGATGCTAGTGGCACCGACCATGATGGCTTCACCGTCGTGAATGGAGGAGCCAAGCCAGCCAGACAAGCGATTTATCCTGTTCATTGCCTCAACAGGTTTGCCATTCTGGAGGAGGAGGACGAGCAGGAGAGCACCTTCCTGGTGGGTGACTCCATGATTCGCCAGCAGGTCGTTGAGTTCTGCGGCAGAGTTCCTCGTCGAAGACGGAACTATTGCTATCCTGGTGCTGGGATCGACGACATAACTGCTGCTCTTGAGGAGATCTCCCCCCAGGCTACTAATGATTCACTGTTTGTTATTCACACAGGTACGAACGACGTCACCACGACCCGGTCTGAGGAACTCCTGGAGAAGTACCGTAGGCTCATCCAGCAGTATAAGACTAAATCCCCTAACATTTTGATTCCAGGAGTTCTACCACGGACTTGGGCGGAGAGCGACTTTTCAGGAAGGCCTTCAGCCTAAACAACCGATTACAGACTCTTTGTAGGGAGATTGAAGTGGAGTTCCTTATCGCATGGGACTATTTCTATGGAAAAAATGAGCTCTTTCACAGGGACGGTTTGCACCTTTCTCCCATCTGGGCAGACAGACTCGGAAGGATCCTCAACGAAGCAGTGCGTGTCATCCGAACAAAAACGAGTCACGGCCACGTCCTCCAACCCCCCCGTGTAAATAGACGCCGTGCTTAGAAACAAACCGGTAACCGTGATCCCGCAAGTACCACCACCTCTGTTACCAAGCCTCTAGATAACTTAAAATCCTTAGTTTCAATGCGCGTAGCCTAAGAAACAAATTTGATGAACTGAGATGTCTTGCTTTAACAGAAAATTTTGACATAATTGCTATAACCGAAACATTTATCGACACCACAAATATTGATTTAAGTTCCGAATACAACATAGATGGCTACAGACTCTTCAACAAAGATCGTGTAAACCGTAGAGGCGGTGGCGTCGCCCTTTATGTCAAAAGCTATTTGCAACCCACTGACAAAACACCGGGAAACAGTAACGTTGAACATTTGTGCGTGCGAGTAAACATTGCAAAGTCAACTTAAATATATCTGTCACCTACAGACCTCCCGGGCAATCACTCGATGACGACCTTGAAATGTACAGCGTCTTAAGGCAGTCACTTAATAACAGCGACTCACTGATATTAGGAGACTTTAACCTCCCCCATATCGACTGGGCGACACTGTCAGGTACAGAAGGCGAGTCACATAGAATGATCAAATTTCTAGAAGAAAATTATCTAAGCCAAATGGTTTCTGAGCCAACTCGACAAAATAATATACTCGACCTTGTTATAACAACCCAAGATAACCTAGTCAGTAGTGTCACGGTAGGAGAACACCTCGGTTCTTGCGATCATAAATTAGTGCGCGTCGACATTAAAGCTCAATCATCAGTGACTGAAAATAAAGTAAAGGTGCCCAATTTCAAAAGAGCTAACTTCGTAGAAATCCGACAAAACTAACATAAATACAACTATCAGATGACGGCAACGTAGAGGAAGCCTGGCTAAGCCTTAAAATCACTTACTCACTCAGCAGAACACATTCGTCCCCTTGTGCGAGAAGCGAATTAACACTAATAAAGCCCACCGTGGTTTAATAGCGAAATTAAACAATCAGTCAATGAGAGAAAATTGTTTTACAGGTTAAAGAAAGAACAAAGCACGCCCGAAAACATTAGACTTTATAATGATGCCAGGCGACGAGTAAAAAGACTAGTAGGTCAGGCAAAGCGTAGATACGAAGAAAATATTGCAGCCAACTGTAAAAATAATCCGAAATCTTTCTTCAGTTACATAAACAACAGAAAGGCGATCAAAAGTGGTATTGGACCTTTAACAAACAGCGACGGTGCACTAGTGACTGACAGCCAACACATTGCAAACCTCTTAAACAATTACTTTTCCTCGGTGTTTAATACTAACAGTCTTCCTCTCGCTACCACCAACACCAGTACTATTGTAAATCTCGAGCATGCATTGCCTAATTTTGAAATAACAACCGATGAAGTCCTTAAAGCTCTCCATTCACTTAAAACAAATAAAAGTCCTGGACCTGACAAAGTATATCCAACTCTGCTGAAAGAAACAAAGAGCGAAATACTCTCCTCCCTCACAACCGTATTCAATATGTCCTTGCGACAAGGCATCGTCCCTTCAGATTGGAAAAAGGCTAACGTGACACCGATTTTCAAGAAAGGAGACAAAAAGTACCAGGTAATTACAGGCCCATTAGTCTAACTTCGGTTGTAGGTAAGCTACTTGAGGGCATAATTAGAGACAAAATTGTGAATTACCTTGAAAGCCACTCATTGATTGGGGACTCACAACATGGCTTCCGAAACAAAAGATCCTGGCTATCAAACCTATTAACCTTTTATAACGACCTCTTCACTGTTTATGACGTAACCAAATCACTGGACGTAGTCTATCTTGATTTCAGAAAGCGTTTGATAAAGTCCGCATCATAAATTACTTTACAAATTAAAGCAAATAGGTATTGACGGTCAAGTAAACCAATGGATCGCGAATTGGTTGAGCAACAGACAACAAAGAGTAGTGATCGACGGATTTAACTCAGAGTGGGCGCCTGTCACTAGTGGCGTCCCTCAGGGCTCGGTCCTTGGCCCAGTGCTCTTCATTATTTACATCAACGACGTGATGTTGGACTCAATAACCGCATTAGTAAATTTGCAGACGACACAAAGATTGGCAACTCGGTTCTCACTGACGAAGACAGGCAAAGCCTCCAAGAGGATTTGCACAAAATTTCAGCTTGGTCGGATAGATGGGAGATGCCCTTTAACGTAGACAAGTGCCAGGTCCTTCAAGTTGGAACGAGGAATAAGAAGTTCGAATACGAAATGCGCGGCGTTAAACTCAAAAGCGTTCAATGCGTCAAAGACTTGGGGGTCAAAATCGCGTCAAACCTCAAATTCTCACAGCAATGCATCGATGCAGCAAATAAAGCGAACAGAATGTTGGGCTTCATTAAAAGAAACTTTGTATTCAAGAATAAAGATGTAATACTCCCGCTCTACAACAGTTTAGTCAGACCCCACTTGGAATATGCGGTACAGTTTTGGTCTCCCCACCATGCAAAGGATATTGCTAAATTAGAAGATGTTCAGCGTCGGGCAACGAAAATGATCCCTTCCTTGCGCAACAAATCCTACGAAGAAAGGCTTTCTACCCTTAACATGCTCTCTCTTGAGAAACGTCGCCTCCGAGGAAAACTGATCGAATGTTTTAAAATACTTAATGGTTTCACGAATGTAGACAGATCAACATTGTTTATGATCGATGACACTTTGCGCACGAGGAACAATGGCGTAAAACTCAGATGTAGACAAGTAAATTCAGACTGCACCAAATTTTTCTTCACCAACGTTGTAGTGCGAGAATGGAATAAGCTTCCACCGTCAGTGGTCCAGTGTAACACGATTGACTCCTTCAAAAATAAGCTCGACCGTCACTTCCTTCAACTTAATATCAACTAGAGTAGAAATGCAACGTTTGGAGTCTCCTGATTAATGTAAAATCACTTAGGTTTAAGGACAGACCACCAAGTCTGGACCATGGAGTCTGTGTGGTCTGATTTTCTATGTAAATCTATGTAAATCTCTCTCTCTCTCTCTCTCTCTCTCTCTCTCTCTCTCTCTCTCTCTCTCTCTCTCTCTCTCTCTCTCTCTCTCTCTCTCTCTCTCTCTCTCTCTCTCTATCTCTCTCTCTCTCTCTCTCTCTCTCTCTCTCTCTCTCTCTCTCTCTCTCTCTCTCTCTCTCTCTCTCTCTCTCTCTCTCTCTCTCTCTCTCTCTCTCTCTCTCTCTCTCTCTCTCTCTCTCTCTCTCTTTTCTAGTAGCTCAGTCTTTTGCTTTCTCAATCTGTTCTTCCAATTTACTTTTTCTTACTCTATATTCCTCTCTCTGTGTTTCTCTACTCTCTCGATCTTTTCCCATCCCTTCCTTTCCCAATTGCTTCTACTCTCTCATTCACTTCTCTCTGTATAACTCAACATATTCCTTTCTCTTACCTACAGTCATTCTCATACTTTCTTTCTCCTATCCACCTTGTCCTACCTGCTTTCAAGTGTGGGAGTTTTATGAGCCTAGTGATAGTTTGACAAGGCTTCTGCACCATGAATGTGAAGTACACTCATGAAAACCGACTAATCTCCGCAGCGGCCTTTGAAAATGGTTGTTGTGGAAGCCGGAAGCGTCAGAGAATACACTCATGGCACGGTGCAGTCTGTTCACCGGGACCAGAGAGGAGGCGTGACGAGGAATGCAATCAGGGCCGGCCAGCCACACCTCCATGATTATTAGGACGCCGTGACGTCACCAGCGGGGCAGACAGGCAATCAGATGCAGGTGCCACTCAGCCAGCCAGTCAGGGCGTCAGGGTGAAGGGGAAAAATATCATGTATAGAGGGGAACGGTGAGGGTCATGCAGGTCATTCAGTTAGTCTCCTAGTTTGCTATTCAATGTTTTAGTCAGTCAGTCAGTCAGTCAGTCAGCCAGTCAGTCAGTTACAGTCAGTCAGTCAGTTACAGTCAGTCAGTCAGTCAGTCAGTCAAAGCGAGATGAAAAATACGAGTCCGTGTGTACCTTTGCCTGTCCAACGCTTCCTTTGTGCCTCTTCTTCATAGCTTCCGCCTGGGTACCCCTCATACACACACACACACACACACACACACACACACACACACACACACACACACACACACATAAACAGCCCCCCCCCTTCTCACAGCCTTCCCCCCCCCCACACACACACATACATACACACACAGCCCCCCCCCCTCTCCCCAACACATTCTTGCCCACACACACAATCACCACCACCAACAAGGACCCAATTTCCACACATGTGTATTCATGGGCGAAGGAGCGTGTGCGTGTGCGTGTGTTCTGTGTGTGTGCGTGTGTGTATGTGTTTTTTCCTCTCTCACTGACGCGTCTTGTGATAGAAGTGCGTTGGGGTGTGAAGGTGGTGGTGGTGATGGTGTTGCAGATGGTGGTGGTGGTGACGGTGATGGTGATGGTGGTGGTGGTGGTGATGGCGATGGTGATGGTGGTGGTGATGGTGATGGTGGTGGTGGTGGTGGTGAAGACCTGAACATCACCGTAAAATTAAATAAGGCGGAGTCAGGCAAGTGCTTTGTCGTGACTTCTCCACCTCCTCTTCCTGCCATCCTCCCTTCCTTCCAGCCCCTCTTCCTGCCTTCCTCCCTTCCTTCCACCCCTTCCAGCCCCTCTTCCTGCCATCCTCCCTTCCTTCCAGCCCCTTCCAGCCCCTCTTCCTGCCATCCTCCCTTCCTTCCAGCCCCTTCCAGCCCCTCTTCCTGCCATCCTCCCTTCCAGTCCTTCCCATCCCCTTATAACCTCTCTTCCTTTCTTCCTCCCATCACCAACCAACCCCTTCCAGCCCCCCTCCTGCCTTCTCTTCCTTCTCTCAGACCCACCCATCCCCTTCCAGCCCTTTTCCTGCTTCCCTTCCTTTCTCTCAGTCCCTTCCAATCCCTCTTCCTGGCTCCCTTCCTTTCTCTCAGCTTTCTCATCCCTTCTTACAACCTTTTCCTAGCCCATTCTATCTCCTCAACCTTTTCACGTCTTCCTCTTCAGCGCCTTTCCCATTCCACCTGCCAGCCCTTATCCGGCCCTTTTCATTATCTCCTTCCCATCCCTTTCTCCGCCCCCTCCAATGCCTTATCTTGCAGTCCTCTGATTCCCCTCCCACATCCGTCTCCCAGCCTCTCTGACCGCTGTCTTCTGGGCCCTCTTCAATCCATATCTCTCTGCCCCCTCACAGTCCTCTCTCAGCCTTCTCCAGTCCCTCTTCAGCCCCTCTCGTCACCCTATTTCCACATGCCGTTACAATTTTTTTTCTTCCTTAACCGTTTCCCTCCCACGCATTGTAACCATTTATAGCTACTTCGCTTAGCTGAAGTAGCTATAAATGGTTACAATGTGTTTGCTAAGTGTCGTTTACACAAAAAAGGAGGTGTAATAATATATGCGAAAAATAATTTAGAAGTCATTCAGCTAAACACTGCCGAAACAGAGGCTTATGATTCATTGTATGTACAAGCAACGATCAATAATGAAAAGTCTGTTCTGGGCGTAATTTACCGACCTCCTAAATCAAATGAAGATATTGATGGAAATCTCTACGCTGAGATAAATAGAGTTAGAAATAAAAATGCAATAATATGCGGTGACATCAATAACACCTCCGTTAACTGGAATACACTTTCTGGCGACAAAGAAGGCGAGAGATTAATCAACTTTGCACAAAATTCATTTCTTAATCAAACTGTTACCATGCCGACACACGGAAATAATATTCTTGATTTAATCTTCGCGACCGATAGTCATCTCATTACTGCCTGTGAGGTAGGCGACCCATTTGCAAGCAGCGACCACAACATAATAAGATGTGCTTTGAATATTGAAACAAAACCACGTGCAAACTCACTCTTAATACCTAATTATAGTTAAGCAAATTTTACGGACCTAAAAAGAGAACTGGCTTCAGTAAATTGGAATCATTTGCTCAACAACGTCAGCGTTCAAGAAATGTATAATCGTTTTACTGCACAAATCACAGCGAGCGTAAATAAATTCATTCCACTCTAGCCACGAAGGACTGATAATAAAAAAAACGTTGTGGATGAATAATTACCTCCAAAAAATCATCGTCGAAAAAAGAAAACTCTATAAGAAATATAAGCTGACACATAATCCACAGGATCATACTAATTACATCAATGTCAAGAGAGAGTGCGAAAGGAAAATCAGAAAACAGAAACGCGAATATGAGATGAAAATATCACTTGATGCCAAGAAAAATCCAAGGTTATTTTTCAGTTACATAAGAAACAAAAAAACTGTTAAAAATAATATCGGCCCACTACTATTAAGTGGCAATACGATTAGAGATGATAAAGGCATGGCGTCGGTCCTAAATTCAACCTTTAGTAGCGTATTTACAAAAGAAAACATGACATCGATTCCAGCCCCGAAGAAAATTTTTCAAGGCCCTGAAGAACATAAGCTTGCATTGACCGAAATTGATATCAGCGAAGTGCGTGCGTACCTGCAGAAAATAGATCCAAATAAATCTCCGGGCCCCGATAATTTATCTCCTCGCGTGTTGAGAGAATGTAGTCAACAGCTAGAATTACCCATAACATTAATATTCAACAAGTCATTAGCACAGGCCAGTGTGCCTCTCGAGTGGAGAAAGGCCAATATTACCCCGATCTTTGAAAAAGGAGACAAAAGACAAGCCAGTAATTATCGTCCTATCAGCCTTACGTCTGTCCTAATTAAACTATTCGAAAATATAATCAGGGATAAAATGATCACTTTCCTTGCAACAAATGATTTGATAACTGATAGTCAGCATGGATTTCGTAGTAATCGGTCTTGCCTTACCAACCTATTAACCTTTTTCAACGATGTTTATACATGTTGGGACGCCCGAAGCCCATATGACGTAATTTACCTAGATTTTCAGAAAGTGTTTGATAAAGTTCCTCACGTTAGGCCTATTTTAAAACTGCGTTCCCACGGTATTAACGACCATCTATGTGCGTGGATTCATGACTGGCTCACCGACAGAGAATAACGTGTAGTTCTTAATGGTGAAGCATCGGATTGGCAACCCGTCACCAGTGGCGTGCCCCAAGGTTCGGTCCTGGGGCCAACACTATTCATAATTTACGTGAACAACTTAGAAACTGATATCCTATCAAAAGTAGCCAAATTCGCCGACGACACCAAATTAGGAGGTACGGTAATGAACAGTGAAAGTTGCGAAAAGATTCAATCAGACTTAATAAGACTTGCCGACTGGAGCGAAAAATGGCAAATGAGTTTTAACGTAGATAAATGTAAAGTAATGCACATAGGTGAAAAAAATCCTAACTTTAAATATCAGATTCAAGGACATGAGCTCAGCGAAGTAAAACAAGAAAAAGATCTTGGTGTCATTATCAGTAACACTCTTAAAATGAGTGATCAATGTTCTGCAGCGAGTAAAAAAGCCAATATGATGTTAGGATTAATCTCAAGAAACTTTGATTATAAATCACCCGAACTTATGAAGAGATTATATTTAGCATTTGTAAGACCACACCTAGAATACGCCGTTCAGTTCTGGTCACCGAACTATATCAAAGATCAAGTTTTGCTAGAAAAGATACAGCGACGAGCAACCAAACAAATTCCAGCGCTCCGAAACTTGCCGTATGACGAGCGTTTAAAGCGTTTAGATATGTTTTCCCTAAAAAAGCGAAGGGTAAGAGGGGACTTGATTGAAGTGTTCAAAATCCTTAATGGATTCGACAACATTCACCCGGATAGTCTCTTTCAGAGAGACACCAACACAAGAACACGCAGCAACGGTATGAAGTTAAAGGGAAATCGATGTAACACATTGGTGTACAGAAGTTTTTTCAATAACAGAGTCGTCGATCACTGGAATGGACTCCCACCGTCAGTAGTTAGCGCACAGAGTAGCAATAGCTTTAAGTCTTCTTTGGATAAGTACTTCAGGGATATAAGATTATACTGACCCTTTTTCGCATGTTTTCAGACAGATTGCAGCAAGACCTCAACCTATATTCATATAATTCTCCCCCACAACCTAAATTGCAAGTAGCGAAAGTCAACAATAGAGTAAAGCAACAGTTAATGTCCGCATGACAGGTGGAGTGAGGTGTGGGTGCAGTAAGGTGACAGGTTACTGGTGCCGTGCCTAGTACCGCCGGTAAAACGAGGATCAAGCCTCCACCTGTGCCCCTGAAACTACACCTCACCCATCGTGAGTATTAGGGGGGATTCTGGGGCTGCCCTGTGTAGGCCACTCGGCCTCTTCCAGCCTCCCTGTATTTCTATGTTCTTATGTTCTTATGTAATGAAGTCATTTTCCCCCACAGCTTAGGTTACCAGTAGTGTAAGTTAAGGGTAGTAATTTCCTCTTATTTCTCTCTTTACTGTAAAATTTCCATGGCCCTTTCTTCCTTAAAGGTACATGGTGTTCTCTTCTAACTATTTCCTGCCGGCACGTTGCCGGAGGGAGAGGTGGGTGGGGAGGAGCCTTCATCTATTCTGTCCTGTCCTACCACACGTAGCTTACTAGTAGTAGCGATAGTAAACAGACACCCTCGTCATAGACCGATAGGTCTTCTGGTGTCTGTTCTTCCTATGTATTCCTATGTATTCTCCTCCTCTCTCCTCTGTTACTTTTCCTTCCTTCTGTTCCTACCCTTTCCTTTCTATTCCTTATTTTCAGTTCTCTCTCTCTCTCTCTCTCT
This sequence comes from Eriocheir sinensis, assembly GCF_024679095.1. Taxonomy (NCBI): domain Eukaryota; kingdom Metazoa; phylum Arthropoda; class Malacostraca; order Decapoda; family Varunidae; genus Eriocheir; species Eriocheir sinensis. The sequence goes on from NC_066513.1 coordinate 2,002,635, forward strand.
CTCTCTCTCTCTCTCTCTCTCTCTCTCTCTCTCTCTCTCTCTCTCTCTCTCTCTCTCTCTCTCTCTCTCTCTCTCTCTCTCAACTCCACTCGTTCCCTTTCCTCCTCTCCTTTCAAATTTTCCACTGCAGGCATATCAGTTCTTTCCTCCCTCCTCCTCCTCCTCCTCCCGCCCACGCGCTCCTTGCTGTGACGTCTCAGAGGAAAAAATGTAGATCCACTTAGGTACTTTCGTGTTTCCTTGGCAAATGTGTAGGTGGTGGAGGGAGAGGGACAGGGAGAGGGAGAGGGAGAGAATTGTGATAGTAAAACTCGTGAGAATATAAAAGATGAAAATAGTAAGAATGAATATATGAATACGAATATAAAGTAGACTGTGATGTAGACGGAGGAGGAAGAGATGGAGGAGGAGGGGGAGGACGAGGACGAGGACAAGGAAAGGAAAATAAAGAGAACAGTAACAGTAAAACATGAAAAAAAAGAAAAACAGTAAGGATGAAGAAGAAAAAAATAATACGAACATAGTTAATATAGTAATGCATAAGAAGAAAGAGGAGGAGGAGGAGGAGGAGAAGGAAAAGAAGAAGAAGGAAGAGGCGGAGGAGGCGGCGTACCCAGCAATCTTCCCCTCAGCAGCATTCTCCCTCAGTCGTTTCACCTCGCCAGTCTTGCCTCGAGATCGACAAACCAGCTTAACCAACCTCCTCAAGGCCGTCCGTCGCCCTGTGCTTCCCCGCGCCGCTCCCTGTGATGTAGAGAGACACTTTTGATGGGAGGATTCACGGCGGCGTTGGCGGGCGGGTCCAAACAGGTGTCGGAGTGTGTGAGCAGGTGAGAGAGAGAGAGAGAGAGAGAGGAGGAGGGAGATAGAGGATGTATGGGTACGTGTGTGTTGGTGTGCGTTGGACGGTCGTGGGTTCATGAAGATTAGGAGAGGAGGGAATAAAGGTGAGAAGAGAGAGAGAGACAAGTGGAAGGAAGAGGAAATTGGAGGACGCAGAAATAGAACGAAAGTGCCGTGCAAACGAATGAAGATAATAAGAAGAGGAAGGGAAAGAAAGTGCGGCTCTTAAGAAGCAATGAAAGGAAGAGCGGCGGAAGACACACACAGGGAGAGAGAGAGAGCCAGGCGGGAGGATGACGTGGAGAACATTGAGAAAGGAAAGAAGTAATGTTGAGAAGTAAGAAGTAAGAGATAAGAAGTAAAGAAGGCGTAAAAAAAGTAAAAAGGAGTAGAAATAATGAGATAAAAAAAGAGGAAAAAGAAGTAAGGATAAAATGAAGGTCTCAAAGATGGAAAGAGCCGTGCAAACATAATAAAGAGGAAACTAAAAGATAAATTAATTGCAAGAAGAACGTTGAAAGACACATTGAAAAAGCGAGGTTGGCAAATGACACGAAGAACACCAAGAGAAAGAAAGGGAACGAAGGATCAAAATAACGACGTAGGGACGAAAGGAAAGGGGAGTGCAAACGAAAAATAATACAAAACAAATACAGGGAGGTGAGGAAATTAAACAGAGAATAGTGATAATGGAGAGGCAAAGACGAAATTAGAGCTCAGAGAAGGAAAGAAGGAACAGTGCACACAAGAGAGGGACCAAGCAATAAAGGAAAGAATGAGGTAGATGAGAAAAGAGAAGAAGAGAAGGAAATTTGGTTGTTACGCAGCAAGGCAATCCCCCAAAAAAGGTGAAATAAAAAAAAACAGGAAATAAAGGAAAGAACAGTGAGATGAGAAACCAGTGAAGTAATTAAAAAAGGAAGAAGTGGGGGAGGATTAATACTGAGGGAAAAGAGTCGGAATACTGTGAACCAAAGAGTGAAAACAAGGAAAAAAATGCACAGACTGTAACACTTTTAATGAGGCGCGCGGGGAAACCAGGTGGACGACTAAGAGGAAAAAACAGCAAGATGAAAATAAAATGCGAGAAGGGGTGTAGATATAAAAGGGATCAGCGGTGCAAAAGTATATTAAAGAACTCAATGCGAAGCGGCTGGCAATAAAGCGAGAGAAAATAAAAGTTGGAAGTTAAAAAAGAATATATAAAAGAAATATTAAGCAAAGGCAGAAGGTTTGCAAGCCGAAAATATAGAGAACGCGAATGAGGTAGATGAGAAAAGAGAAGAAGAGAAGGAAATTTGGTTGTTACGCAGCAAGGCAATCCCCCAAAAAAGGTGAAATAAAAAAAAATATAAATCAAAGGCAGAAAGGTTGGGAGCTACAAATATAGAGAACAGGAATAAGACTGATGAGAAAAGAGAAGGGAAGGAAATTCGGTTGTTAGGCAGCAAGGCAAGCAAAAAAAAGTGTAAAAAAATAGAACTCAAGGCAGAAAGGTTGAAAGTAAAGATAAATAGCAAACAGGAATGAAGCTGATGAGGAAAGAGAAGAGGAGAAGGAAATTTGTTTGTTCCGCAGCAAGGGGAGCAGAGACAGGATGGAGAGGCCGTGTTCGCGCTGCCTTTTAAAACAGCTTAAATATCTAATTATAAACACGTCCCTAAACGTCGCGCCACACAATCGCTCTCCAGTACACGCGTGCGGCGGACGCGGACGCTACGCGTGAGAACTCTGGCAACTCGTTAAATTAATATATTTTACCATTTATTTTGGCGGCGGCTGTCACGGCGGCGGCGACAGTGAAGAATGACGGTGTGCGGGGGCTGGGGGGCGGGGCGTGGGGGGCTGGCGGGCGGGGCGTGGGGGGCTGGCGGGCGGGGGGCGGGGGTCTGGCGGGCGGGAGGCTGTCAAAAACTCGATTAACTTATAGATCTTTTAAAAATAAGTATTAAAAAAAAAAGCATTTTCTTGTGTGTTTACACGTGTGTGTGACGCGGGCTACCATTGGGGTGAAGGGGTCGGGGTCGGGGAGTGTCTCCGGGGGGAGCGGGCTGGGCGTGGTGAAGCGCCAAGGGGCAGGCAGCGTTAGATAAGCCATGTGAACAGCTGCGTAACCTTGAAATGTCAGCGGCGGCGGCGTGCGACGAGGCGAGGGAGGGGCAGGCGTATGTAGGTCACTGTGGTGCAGCAGCGACACGCGGCGTGTGAAGGCCGAGGCAAAGGCACCGCTCGGCTACATCCAAGACCTCTTGGGTTTGAATTCCGGGCCTTGTATAGACAGTTTTGTGCTTCACTTCCTCCCCTCTGCGGCCGCTGGTCACCGGCCGGCGATTGGTAGATGGACACAAAGGACACAAAGGACACAAAGAAAAAACAAACAACAGCAGACCTGCTGGTCCTTACGAGGCTGTTTGTGACAAGCTACACTAACTATCTAATCAAAGGTGAAAGATGAAGGACAGCAAAGGCGAAGGCTCCTCTCCACCCCCCATCCCTCCAGTCAAAACTGGCAGGAAAGGAAAACAACCATGCAGCATGAAAAAACTGCATGGAAATTATGTAGGAAAGAGGAAAGAACTACCATTACTGCTACCACTAACCGGGCGATAAAAGCGGACAAGGATACCAGTATTCGAAAGAACTTAACGTTATTACGACAATGAGTAATATCTTAGTTGCTGGTTGGATTCAAAATACTTGTCTAATCTATTCTTGAAGGCCGTAACTGTTGTACTATCAACGACATCACAGGGTAGAGAGTTTCAAACATTAACAACTCGATTGAAGAAGAAGTGTTTAGCTTCGTGCGACGAGAATATTTTACCACTTATCTTCAAATTGTGAATTCTTCTTGTTTTATTTGATCGATCAATTGGGGGGGTATGGGACCCTGCTGTCGGTGGGACCAGCTGGGGTGAACTGAAATAAAATTCAATGTATAAATGGGATAACTCTAGACTACTGCTCGTGAGATTTCAAGAAAGCTGGTGTAGAACAAGTTATATTCCTAAATAATGGGAAGGCGGCGGCCAAGCGGTAACAGCGCGGTAGTGAACGCGATGTCCGGAGTCCAATGCCCGTCGAGGGCTGACGAGTTTTCGACCATTGCCTTGTGGCCGCAGACCACTCACGCGCCGTCCACCAACACTTCCCTTAGCAGGCCGGGCAGACCGCCAGCACCCTAAATGCCTTCCGGTGCATGGGCCTGAACAATAAGTACAACTAGAATAAAATGTATTGTGGAGTTAAATGCAACGAGGAAAAAACTACTCTCTGGTACACCTCCCTCGAATGACATTAGGCTAAGGAGCTAGAGCCCAAACAACAACACTCATCACTAGAGGGACCTTGCTACAGACGCAGGTTATCTCATCAATAACCTAACAACGTACAACAAAGACCCAACAGGAACAGCCTACAAAGCAATACTGGAGATCCGGGAGGCAGGATCAATAGTGCTGTAGCGAGACCTGGGAGGAAAAGAAATAAAGAGGAGAGCCGAACATAAAGCCTCCAAAGAAGAGCGGCGAGAGCTGTATGAAGGCCGACGTGAAGGGCTGACGGATCCTTCTTAGGACGCAGCGACCCGACGGCCGAACCACAACGACGAGGCCCAGCAGGATGAAGCGACACACAGACGAGATAAGAAGACCCGGCAGTGCCCCCTCAAAATAACCGGTGCTCTCTCTCTCTCTCTCTCTCTCTCTCTCTCTCTCTCTCTCGTTAGACCTCATCTCGATTATGCAGTTCAGTTCTGGTCCCCCTACTATAGAATGGATATGAAGATGTTAGAATCTGTACAGAGGAGGATGACAAAAATGATTCAGGGGGTGAGAAACTTGCCTTATGAAGACAGGCTGAAGCAGTTAAATCTACACTCTCTAGAAAGGCGAAGGTTGCGAGGAGACTTGATCGAAGTCTGTAAATGGATGAAGGGCTTTAATAAAGGGGATGTCAATAAGATTTTGATCGTAAAAGAGCCAGGTAGGACGCGTAGCAATGGTTTTAAGTTAGACATATTCAGATTCAACAAAGACATAGGCAAGAATTGGTTCACCAATAAAGTGGTGGACGAATGGAACATGCAGGCTTGGGAGCCACGTTGTGGGTGCCAATACCGTAGATACATTCAAGAAGAGGTTAGATAAAGCCATGGATGGTGAAGTAAGGTGGGGTTGAGCGTACAGGAGCTGCCTTGTATAGGCTAACCGGCCTCTTGTAGACTCCTTACGTTCTTATGTTCTTATGTTCTTCCTTTCCCTATTTTTTTTTCAAGATTATCCTGATTTCTCTGTTATTTTCCTCCTGATTTTTTCTCCTGATTTATTTCTTCTGATTTTTCCCCCGAATTTTCCTCCGATTCTTTTCCTCTAAGGGAGGGAAATTAAGATTTTTTTTCCCTTCTTTTCCTTTCTGAAAGCCAACCCGCGCATGGAACCATTTCAACTTTTGCTCTCTCTCTCTCTCTCTCTCTCTCTCTCTCTCTCTCTCTCTCTCTCTCTCTCTCTCTCTCTCTCTCTCTCTCTCTCTCTCTCTCTCTCTCTCTCTCTCTCTCTCTCTCTCTCTCTCTCTCTCTCTCTCTCTCTCTCTCTCTCTCTCTTATCACTGGCTCTTCCTTTTTATACTTTCCTTTCTCTATTCCATCAGTCTCACCCTCTATCTTTATCTTTTCCTTTTACTTTTTCTCCTCTTTCCTCTTTATTCTCGTTATCTCCTCCTTTCCCATACTTTCCCTTATCTTCTTCGGCAATCCTTCCTCTTCCCTCTTTCCATCTTCTCTTCCTTCATCCCTTCACCACGCTCCTTTGCCCCTTGTCTCTCTCCCCATCTACCCTTCTTCTTTTTATCCTTTGTCTATCTTCGCGCCTTCCCATTCATTCGTCTTCCTTTCTAGATTCCTTCCTTTTATTCATCCTCTCTAGACATCCTTCTCCTTACCTTTTCCCTTCTTCTGTAGCTTTTTCCATCTCTTTCTCTACACTTTTCCTCTCTCTTTATCTTCGCGCCTTTCATACATTTGTCCTCTTTACTAGATTCGTTTTTTCCTCTTCCCCCCCTCTTAATTTCCTCATTCTTACCTGTTCCCATTTTCCATTGTTCTTTCCATCCATATCTTCACACTTCCCATTTTTCTCCTTCCTCCGTAGCTCTCCACCCTTCCCATCTTCACTGCCGTTTCGTTCTTCCTTCTTACTGTTTCTATGTTTGCCCTTTCCTTCCCCCTCTCCCATCCTTCCCCACCTCTTATCAGTTTCCTTTTTCTTTCCTTCACTTCCTATGTCTCCCCTTTCTTCCCCCTCTTCCCATTCTTCCCCGCCTCATTGCCGCTTCCTTCTTCCTCTCTACACTTCCTATGTTTGCCCTTTTCTTCCCCCTCTCTCCCTATCCTTTCCCTATTCACCGCCGCTTCCTTTTTCCTCCCTACACTTCCCATGCTTTTCCTTTCTTCCCCCTCTTCCCACCCTTCCCCACCTCAATGCTGCTTCCTTCTTCCTCCCCGCACCTCCTATGTTTCCCCTTCTCCCTTTTCTTCCCATCCTTCCCTACCTCATTTCCTATTCTTTCTTCTTCCCGACACTTCCTATGATTCCCCTTACTTCCCCCTCGCCCGATCTTCCCCACCTCACTGTCATGGAAGCTCCCTTCTTCCACAACTTCACGTCCCCACGGAAGCCTCACACGTTCCCCTCGTCCCCATAATTTCCACAGTCTCGTATTATCTCTTCCTTTGTCCCTGAAGCTTTCCCTCGGCCGCCCTTCATTACTTAGCCCTCGCCGCCTCGCTCCTGCTCTCCCTCGTCGTCTCGCGCTCTCATTCTCGTTCCCTTCAAAGACATGTAAAAGCACAGAGTAAATGCAGATTGCCCAAGAGGTCTTTCTTCTCTCCTTTTTTCCCGCATGCTAACGGGATGATTATGTGACGCGGACTGCCTGCTCCCTTTCCTCGGCTGTTGTGTTTTCGGTCCGAGTGTTAGAGAGAAGGCCTTAGTAGTGGTGCATGGTGGTGGTGGTGAAGGTAATGGTGGTGTGATGATGGTAATGAAGCCTTTGTTACGATTATGACTACGCGTGTGTGTGTGTGTGTGTGTGTGTTAGAGAGAGAGAGAAGAAGAAAAGAGAAAAAAAAGAGGAGAGGAGAGAGGAAGAAAGGAGAGGAGAGGAGAGACAGACAGACAGACAGACAGACAGACAGACAGACAAACTACTCGGGTTTCACTGTGAGCGATTGTCCTGTCTGGCGGTCTCCTGTGGCCCCTTCAGTGGCAGCTTAGGCCTACAGCGACTTCCCCTTCCGCCCTCGCCCCCTTCCCCTTTCCTAAGCGCACAGCAATTTCGTGATAAGAACTTGAGTTGTGGCATATACTGATAATACAGTTGTCAGACAGGGAGTGTGTGTGAATGGAAGGCAAGGCAGCATTAACGACTGTGTGGCTGGTATTCACAGACGCTTCTGCCTCTCACATCAGCTATTTATAAAGGCCAGAAAGGAAATCAGTCGGGTTTTAATGAGTGTTTTTTCAGGTTCATGGTACAAAGAAGGGTCAAACCACTAACAGGATCACAAAATTACCCACGGAAATGCTCACAGCACCTACGAAAGCCTTGTCGAATATGTGTGCTTAGATGCCGAAATGCTTAAAGAATATGGCGTTGTGTGTCGTCACCGCTCCGGGAACCTAAACTGAAGTGATACATTGAGGCGCCCATGATACGCCGACCCTCCCTCCCACCCTGCTGCTGCTGGTAGATCGCCCCAGTGAATGCCATGATGGAGACCGTTATCTGTCTCTTCCTCGCGATTCACCATTCAAGAAGTTAGAAAAGACACGAACACTAGTGAGTAAGAAAGAGAAAAAGCACCCAAAATTGACCTCTCTTTCTGCCTCTCGTTCTGTTTTCCTTTGTTGGAGCAGCGACTAGCGGGCCTTTTTCTTCCAGTTTTTGTTTCTTGCCCTTGAGCTGCCTCCCTTGCTAAAAAAAGAGTATTCGCTGACCCATTCCATTTTCCCTTTGCTTCTAATGGCCGAGCAATGTTCCAGAGCGCCAAGGCGTGTGTCCCCCGCTGCCTGACTGTCCTCCTCCCTTTAGGCGCCTTGTTAAGAGACGCGAGGAAGCCCGAGACACGCGCTACATTCACGGGGCTGAGCTGGCAGGCTTATAAAGACACACCTATGCATATACAGACTAACACATACACACATACACACACGCATAAATAGATAGACAGATAGATATAGATAGATAGATAAATACATACATACATACATACATACATACAGGTACAGACACACACAGGTAAGGGATTCGTGGCTGTGTCCTCCACCTGTTGAGACGGACAGGTACACGACATTCAGCTACCTTCCTCCCCTTCCCTTCTCCCTCCCCTTCCTCCTCCCCTTCCCTTCCTCCCCTCACTTCCCCTCTTCCGCGTGCCTCTCTCCTGCTTCCTCTCTCGTCTATTTCCATCCTCCGTATTACACATATTTTAGATTTTTTGCTTCACTACCCTCCGTATCCTTCCCCTCCTCGCTTTTCTGTTTCTCTTTCCCTGTAATTCCTCTTCCATTCATTTGCATTAATTTCGCTTTCAAGTATTTTCGCCTGTTTTTTTTATTGTTCACTTCGCCCTAACTTTACTATCTCCTCCTCTTCGTCTCTCTCTCTCTCTCTCTCTCTCTCTCTCTCTCTCTCTCTCTCTCTCTCTCTCTCTCTCTCTCTCTCTCTCTCTCTCTCTCTCTCTCTCTCTCTCTCTCTCTCTCTCTCTCTCTCTCTCTCTCTCTCTCTCTCTCTCTCTCTCTCTCCCCCTTTTGCTTATTTCCTTCACTTTTTTTTATTTTATCATGTTTTTTTTCTCTTCCACTGACGCATTTCTTTTTATCTCCTTCTTTACCTTTTTGTTTTGCTCATAGATTCAGTCTGTCTTTACCATTATCCCTTCCTCCTCTATACTCATTTGCTTCCTCATATTCTGGTTATTGCTTTTTCTATATGTTTTGTTCCTTTGTACATTCTCGTTATTTTCATTTTTCGTGTCTCCACTTTTCTCGCCTTTCCTTTCTCTTTTCCTCGTCCACTTTTTCTCTCCTCTTCCCCACTCTGCCTCCTTATTCTTTGGCTTCATGCTTTCCCTAATTTTCCTCTCATTCATTTGCATTGCTTTAGTTTTTCACGTATCGCCTCGCTTTTTCCAGTTTTTACTCCCAACCTTTTCCCTTCTCCATTTCCCTTCTCTGGCACTCAGTTTCCATACCTTTTGCATATTACTGCTAGGCCAGACGTGGGCGGACTATAGTCACCCTTATACAGGAATGAGTCTGCTACACATGAGCTGAGGGATATGACACACTTGTATGGTACTGACAAGATTTGCCGAGACCAGACGTGTCAGTGTTGCCAGGTCTGTTTGGATTGCATTGAGAGCTGTTCCTGTGGATTGAAATGTGATAACTCAGTGAATAGGACGGAGTGGAATGAGGAGGAGCTGTAGGTGTAACTGACAAAGACTACGACAGATTTTCGTTAGAACTGTTCGTATGGTACAGTGTATTTCTTGTCTTGGAATATTTCAATCTACCTACCCTTTTCTTATAAACATGTGATCGGGAAATCTATAGTTTCCCTAACTGTGGAATTCTTAGCCACTTGACGTTATCGATCTCGCTTGATTTAAGGAGGTCAAAGGTTATCAAAACGTTGCTAGTTCTCCATCCCCAAGACTGGCAATTTAATATATAGGTGTTTCATATTTCAACATATCGTAAATAAAATTTTAAGTATCACTTTTAACAATTTGTGTTTATGTTATTACCAATATTTGATATTCACGGAACATGTGGCTGTTATGATATTGTTTTTTCGCTTTGCGTATGGCGCTGGTAGGCTTTCTTGATGGGGCCTTCTGGTCGGCCCAGCCCGTTATTATTTTATTTTTACAGCGAGGGAGGCAGCTCAGGGGCGAACAACAAAAACAGCAACACACACACACACACACACACACACACACACACACACACACACACACACACACACACACACACACACGCGCACACACAAGTCCGCTGTGTGCTGCCCCAACAACAACAACCAAAAAAACAAAAAAACAAAAAAACGAGAGGCCAGACGAGAGGCCAGTTTCGGGTATGGAGGTATCTTGATACTCTCCTCTTGAGAGATCAAGTCGTTGGCAGGAGGAAATCCAGATAAAGGAGGGCAGTTCCAGAGTTTACCAGCGGAAGGGATAAAGGAATGAAGATGCTGGTTAACTCTTACATACGGAATTTGGACAGTGTAGGGATGAGCAGGGCAAGTGTTTTATAATGGCGTCATCTTGCTTGGCTCATACTACCCCCAGGTGCTCATTTGTTTATCTCTTTAGAGAGTTAATCAAGAGGCTGGATTGATAAGTGGTCATCAGGACAACATATGGGACAGGACAACATATAGGACACTTGGGGGTGACTGTAAATTGTTAGCTAGTAGTGGCTTACAGGACTCGAACTCGGGTCCACCAGGATGTCGCTCCCATGCGCTGACTACTCAGCTACCGGCTGAGTAGGAGTGATCCCGTCACACATGTAATGTCGGTGTCCAGCTGTTGACAACGACTGGCAAAACAATTGCCGCCCGGGTCTGTGGAAAGTTCCTGCTGCCGTCAATACAAGCTCAGTCAAGAATAACGGGAATTCCCTGACTACCAACCATAGAATGGGTGCTGTTTAATATTTTTGATCATTACTTGTACAGAAATAAACTAACCTGAATTTTGCTAAATGTAATGATTTTTAAGTGTCGATAAATAACGGGTCGGTGCACATTGTTAAAAGTATTGTTTCACGAGTGTACCGTCAGCACCCTTGGACTAGACATCCTGACAAAAAATAATATTTATTTCTGTATTGTCTCGCTGTAAAGTTGCGCGAGGCAACACTAAATTTTGGGCTCAGAACCACAGAACTATTACTTGCGCTTATTGCATTCCCTGCTTTTTACCTTTCTCTTTAATTGCATCGCTTCCGTTTTTATGTCTCCTCTTTTATCTTCCGTTCTTATAGCTTTTCCTCCCCTCCACTCCCTCCGCCACCACCATTATCCTCTCCTCCTCACCAATCTGTTTTCTTACTTTTTCCACCGTTTATTTTTGCTCTCCACGGGGCCGCTAGTCTTGCCTTTTTCGTCTCATTCGCTTCCCAACATTTGCTCCGCTCTTCCATTTGCATTCCTCCCTTCCTCGCCTTCTTTTCTCCGTCCCATGCATTTCGGTGTCCCTCGCTCACTCCTTTCTGACCGTCTGCCAATGTCACTCACCGTCTTGATACCCTTTTTCCTTCGTCTTTTTTCCTCCGTCTTTCTTCCTCAGTCTTCCCTCACATTGGCTTCCCCGTACTGGCCCTCCATCGATTCCCCTTTCCGTTCTTCTTTCCCTCGTGAATTTTCTTGTATTTACTCTCTTTTATTCGCCTCCTTTGTCTCTATCGTTCAACCTTTTTCACTCCGAGACTTCTTTCTTTCGGTTCCAATTCTTCTTCCTCCTCCTTTTTCTCCTGCAGCTCTTTTTCGTATTGCATTTTACATTTCGTTTTCATCGGCTTCGTCTTCGTCTTCATCTTTGTCGTCGTCGTCGTCGTCATAGTCGCTCTCCTCCCCCTCCTTCTCCTTCTCCTGCTCTTTCAATACTCTTTTTTTTTTCTCTCCCTTCCCTTCCTGCTCTTTCTACTTGCTTTTTTTCTCCTCCTTTCCCTCCATTTCTTTCTTCTCGTGTCTCCTCCTCCTCCTCCTCCTCCTCCTCCTACTTTCCTTCTGCCATGTCTTTCCAATTCCTGATCTGCACACAACGTCTTCTTCCACTTCTCCTCTTCCGTCTCTCTCCTTCAGCGTGTTGTGTGAATATCGTGTAGCCTTTTCTGTATTCTGTTTCTTCATTCATGTTCTGTTATTCTTTTTCTTCTCTTCACCTTCGGTCCCTTTTCCCCTCTGTCTTGGTTCCGGTATTTTTTTCCTTCATTTCATTTTGGTCACCGCCTCCTCCCCCCCTTTTTTTCCCCTCTTATCTTTGTGGGGTTAATTTGTCTTCGTTCCACCTTCCTTCCCTTTTTTTTCCCTCTGATTATTTTTCTCCTGATCGTGGTTTCAATTCATGTCTCCCTTTTTTGTTTTTCGTGGATAGGTAGAAAATAATTAGGCACCTTATACTCTGACGCACCCCTTTGTGCAGACACCCTTTGTGCAGACACCCTTTGTTCAGACACCCTTTGTTGAGACACCCTTTGTTCAGACACCCTTTGTTCAGACACCCTTTGCTCCGACACTTTTTTTTTTTTTTTTACGTGCCAGCCTTTCTTGGGGCTTACTTGAGGGGCCTGGATGGTAGTCGGCCCCAGCCCGTCATGGCGCAGGCAAGTGTTTTATAGTGGCGCCATCTTCCTGCCCCCAGGAGCTCGTTCTTGATTCACTTGGACAGTTTCCTCTAGAGTCCGGGTTAATGGGTGGTCTTCAGGACACCATGGACACTCGCGGTGACTGAAAAATCCCAACTGATAGGGGCGGATTCGAACTTGCGTCGTCCATCACGCGGTGAATGCTCAGACACCCCTTTGCTCTCACACCCTTTGTTCTGACGCCCTTTGGTCAGACACCCAACGTAGCAAATTAATTTTTTTTTCAGCCTATGTTAAGAGCAGGGAAAGTGTAGACTGACAGGACTTAGAGGAAGAGAAGGAAAAGGAATGTAAGTTAAAGAAGGGAAGGAAGAAGATGGATAAAGATGGAGGGAAAGAGAAAGGAAGAGAAGGGAAGGAAAGAAATATAAAGAAAAACTGACAAACGCTTCTTATTAAGACACCAGGAATACTGACTTCGTGTGGTTTTGTGGTCGTGAGGTTTTCATTTCATTACTGATAACGAATTTCTACGGAGGAACACGGCAACCAGAATGCGGAATCTCTAGTGTGGTGAGTCAGTAAGTTTGCGGATGATACGAGGGTTGGCAGACAAATGAATCGTACCAAGACGCTGATATTCTGCAGACGAACTTATCTAATCATTGTAAGATTGGGCGAAGAAGTGTCAGATGAAGCTCAGTGTCGGGCTGAAGGGTATGTATAGTAGTTTGGGTGCAGACAGAAATAACCCCTCAGTAAGTCTTCCTTCATCTGCATATACTTATTACTCTCTTTCTACTCTGATCTCGCGTACTTAATTTTTTTTTCTTCTTTGTTGATTTCTGTCGTGTCTCCCTTGTTTTCATTACACCTTTTTCCTTTTTATAGTCTCAACATGCATTCCCATTCTTTTTCCCGCATGTAAAGGTTTCCTTCTCCTTCCCACCACGTGTTTGTTCCCGTTGTTTTCCGGCCTCGCATCATGTCCGCCTTTTACTCGTCGCTCAGTCCCCCCTCCGCTGGAAGTGTGCCTCCCACGCCACTCCCTGATCCTCCACACGATCCCTCATTCATGTAACTAAGCCTCTCAAAGTGATCCTATAGTCTTACTCCTCCTCTTCCTTCTCTTCCCTCTCCTCCTCCTCCTCCTCCTCCTCCTCCTCCTCCTCCTCCTCCGTCTCTTAAATTAGAGCCTAACCAGCTTATTAGACTTCTTCCACTGAGTATTTAAAAACTAAAATAACTAAATCCAAAACGGCGTTGTATACATACGTAGGTTTTCTGTTTCTGTTTGACACTCACAAAGTACTACACAAGAGTCTCTTAGGAAAGCTAGAGCCAGCAAATAGTAATAACTTGAAGACGTTAAGAACATAAGAAGGTTGCAAGAGATCTATAAAAAGCCGCTCCTGTAAACCTAACCCCATCTAAACTCTCTGCCCATGAAGTTATCTACCTTTTTCCTCAAAGGTTTCTATCGTCCTGGCACCAACATGACTGCCAGGCCTGTGCCACTCATCCACCACTCTATTGGTAAATCATTTTTGAGTATGTCTGTTGAATCTGAATTGATCCAACTTGAACTCATTGCTGCGTGATCTATCGGGCTCTCGTACTATACCAAAACCATATTTACACCACATTTATTGAATACGCGTGATTATTATTAAATTAAGCAGAACCCAAGACAAGTCAATTAGAACATAAGAACATAAGGAGTTTGCAAGAAGCCGGCAGGTCTACACCATCAGCTCCTGTATCCCTATCCTCTACTATCACCACCTTCCTCACTGTTCATGAATTCATCTAACCTATTCTTGAGGGTATCTATCTCTTTGGCACCCACCACATGACTGCCAAACCTGTTCAACTCATCCACCACTCTAACTGTAAATAATTTTTTGCCCCTCTAAATCATTAAAGGAAGCAGTCACATTATAAGCCAGTAAGGCTTCCATTGCCTGCTCATCCCTGTTCCCATGTTTCCTCCCCCTCCGCCCCGTCCGTGTGCCTATTCTCCTCCCATTCTCTGTCTTGTTTTTCTTTCCTTCGCGTCAACAGTGAGGTTTCTGGCGTGTCTAAGTTCCCTCTCTGTTTTCCTTTCCTCCGGCTCTGCTCCATTGCACCTTTTGTTCTCCCCTCTCTCTCCCTTGTCATTCTTCATCATCAATTCATCTTTCTCTTCCACCTCTGTTTCCTCCTCCTCCTCCTCCTCCCCCTCTTCCCACGCTGCTCCTTTTCAATTTTTCTTCGTCTTACTTTCATTAGCGCAAAGGATTGAATGTCTCACATTTGTTCTTTTCCTCCTCCTCCTCCTTCTCCTTCTCCACCTCCTCCTCCTCTTCCACCTTCTTCGCTTTTATATTCTTTTTCCTCGCCCTTCATTGCTTCCTCCTTCACCTCCACCTCCTCGTCTTACTTGTCCTCCCCACTCACCTGTTCTTAATTCCCTTTTCTCCTCCTCCACCTCCTCCTTCTTCCTTCTCTGTCACTTCCTTTTTTCCCTCTCCTCTTCATCCTCTTCCTTCTCACCCTTCACTCCTTCCTCCTCCATCTCCTCGACTTTCTTTTCCTCCCCGTTACCTCTTCTTAATTCCTCCTCCTCCTCCTCTTCCTCCTCCTTCTCCTCCTTCTCTCTCACCACCTCTTCTCCTCCTCCTCTTCCCACTTTTCTTCCTCGCTCTTCGCTGCTTTGTAAACCACTTCCTCGTCTTCTTTTTCTCCTCCATCACCTCTACACTATTTCCTCCTCCTCCTCCTCCTCCTCCTCCTCCTGTGTTTTTTTGGGCCCTGCCGGAGAAGTTGCCAACGACTTTACATCAACCGAGAAACACAGAATATATCAAGGGGGAGGCGGCTCGGGTTTTTGTGGCTAATAGAGAGAAGTTGTTCCCTCTACTCCGGGCAGCTGGCGGCCACTTGTTCGAAACCCAGGGATGTACTTTTGTGTGTGGTTGTTGTTGTTGTTGGGGGGGGCGTGTATGTGTGTGTGTGTCGGAGTGTGTATGTGTGTGCGTGTGCGTGTGTGTGTGTGTGTGTGTGTGTGTGTGTGTGTGTGTGTGTGTGTGTGTGTGTGTGTGTGTGTGTGTGTGTGTGTGTGTGTTTGAGGATTACTGAGTTGATTAAGTTAAAGCTTTTGTTATAAATATTAGAATGGACAGTTTATGAAATTAGTATTGCCGTTCTCATTATGTTTGTTTATTATTTACTTATTTGCTTGTTTGTTTGTGTGTGTGTGTGTGTGTGTGTGTGTGTGTGTGTGTGTGTGTGTGTGTGTGTGTGTGTGTGTGTGTGTGTGTGTGTGTGTGTGTCACTAGTTTAAAGGGAGAGAGGTAATGGGGATAAATAATTAAGAAGTTAGAAAATTAGTGACTTTGAACAGGAAAGTTGCCACAATAATTGAATGCACATCAAAACTTGCACACAAAAAAGGTTCGTCCGCCCCCGTTCGTTATTTTTTTTTTTAGGGGGAGAAGGGATTGATTGAAAGTTTATTGTTGCAGGGAAACAACAAAGGAGAAGGGAGGAACATGCCACCCCAGCCCCCACGCAGTACATAATGTGATTATACAACTAGTAATACATGTGTAGGTAGCACCATGAAACGAAAAAGATACAATGGTAGAAATGAATGTACGACAAGGGAGGGGGGCGCGGCACCTGCCGGGCTCCCCCTAGACAATAAGAAAATAAAATGAGGGGACCTTGCCAACAAGAACAACAGCAACAACAACAACAACAAAAACAACACTGACACCACCACCATCACCACCTTCAACAACAACAACAACAAAAAAACAAAAACAACACTGACACCACCGCCACCACCACCACCTTCAACAACAACAACAACAAAAACAACACTGACACCACCACCATCATCACCATCAACAACAACAACAACAAAAACAAAAACAACACTGACACCACCAGCACCACCACCTTCAACAACAACAACAACAACAACAACATCAACGAACATGAACATCAACAACAAAAAACTCCGTCACCACCACCACCACCACCGGAACATTAGCCTGAAACATTATCATCCTCAATTATTTTTTATCATTCAAACTCCAGCTCACCGCCACCACCACCACCTCCTGCCTCACCCCTCACCACACCTGCCTCGGTCACTTTCTTCCAGTCTTATGATAAAACATTCCTCTTATCATGTTTTCCCTACCTCCGTGCTGTCATTTTCTACCCTATGTATTATTTTTCCCTTTTATCTTCTCTTTCTTCTTCCTTCTTTCTCTTTTTAATTCTTTCTTCTTTATTTTTTTGTTAATTTTTCATTCTTTTTATTTTTTTTCTAATCGACATTTTTTTCCGTCTCCTTCACCATAAGTTATATTCTTTAAACTCTATTTTCTCTTAATTTATCTGTTGTTTTCTTCTCTATTCATTATTCTTTTCCTCTTTATCCTATTGTTTTTTTATTAATTTTCTAATCCACATACTTTTTTCGTTGTTTCCTCCACCATAAAATATATTCTTCAAATTCTCTATTTTCTCCTAATTTATCTGTATTTTTCTTCTCTATTTATTCTTTTCCTCTTTGTCCATTTTTTTTCTAATGCACATAATTTTTTCGTTGTTTCCTCTACCATCAATATATTCCTCATAACTTTTTTTTCTAGCTCATATGTATTTTTTTCTTCATATTTAACTGTCCTTCAATCGCATTCTTAACTATCTGACCCTTTATTTCACCTCATATTCATTGGTAGGACGAAATATTTTCCTACTTTCATTTTTTTCTGTTTCCTTAAGTTTATCTCATTTCTGATTTTCTAATAACTCATACGTATTTGTTTTCTATTCTAATATCTCAGTCGCATACTTAACTGTTAGACTTTTTATTCCACCTCACATTAGCATGGCGAAATATTTCCCTACCTTCCATTTTTCATTTATATTTTCACGTTTATCTCAATTCCACGCCTCTGAATTGCATATTATTCTGGCCCGTTTTATTCACTCACATTTCTACTTCCGTAATAAGTCCCTTGCTTCGTACATCCGCTTGCGTACCTTTTCACGCATTCTGCTCACAAGTCTTCCCCGCATTTCCCTCCTAAATTTCATACAGTACCGCGCGGCCTCCATCCCTCTGTTTACCATATTCATGTCCTTCCCTCGCCCTGTTACCACACTTCGAGGCTTTTACATCGCCTCACGACCCGCCTCCTTTAACGGCGAAGCAGAGAGAGAGAGAGACCAAAGGCTGCCTAAAAGCCCTAACCCGTGTCCCTCTTAAGCCTTGACAGTCCCTAGCAGACGTGTACAGTGCCTGGCTTAACTTGCTCGTTCATTTTGCAGTGTTTAAGTTATTTTTTACAAGCTTTACCGCGTTTTATAATCCTTTGGTGTCTCGCTTTTCTCACATTGCAATACTTCCACACCTCGTCTTAATTGACACACCCCTACTCCTCTTTGCATCCTCGTAATTACCCTTTTATATCCCCAACCTATAACAGGGTAGCATTTCCACACCTAATCTTCATTGATCCTTTCCTCTAACCCTATTTACGTCCTTCTAACCACGCCTCTCAAACCTCTTTTTTTATTCTCTATCCTACAGTGAAGGAGAGAAACATGAATGGAATACCTTTTACTATGTCTTTCTTATGCATCTTTTCCCGTCTTTTCAAACGTATACTTTCTTAACCTCCTTTTAATTTGCAGCGTTCACGCACTCTGCAAGTCGTTCCACATTTCATAATTCTCGCTACTGCCTGGCACTCTCCCTTTACCTTACTCAGATATATTGCAGCGCGCCCCACCTATTCTTTTTACGCTAATCTTATAGAGTAACTTAACCTTGCTCCCCACTTTCCTTTATTTAATCACATACTGGAGCGAAGAGTGACCGTCCTTTGCCATTTAGCCTCCCCTCTCCGTATTCCTCTTCCCTCTTCAACTCACGCTCTCACTTACCCATTCCCCCACCCACCCCAACCCATCCACCCACACCCACCCACACAGCGCTATCGACCAGTCTACTCTTATCTCGACACCCTCCCCTTGCCCACCCTTCCACCTCATCTCTCCCTCCCTTCCCTCCACGTCTGTTACTCTCAATCTCCATAATCCACCACACCCACCTCACCCACCTGCCGTCCCACCCTCACCTGTACTCCCTTTGTCATCATTTCCCTCACCTGCGCTTACCTACACTCACCACTACTACACTTGTACACTTACCGATAGGATATTACAGTTTTACTACAATACTTTGACATCCCTTGCACTTCTCTCTGTTTCTCTCTACCTTCCTATAAAATCTCCTTCACACAGCTTCTATAGTACACAAAGCATTTACATTATATCTATCGTTATTTATTTATCTTGTAACACCATACTTGTACGCGTCACCTTAGAGTATCACAGTTTTGCTACAAGCTTTAGACATCACCTCCACTTCTCTCTGTTTCTCTTTAGCCACCCATCAAGTCTCCTTCACACCACTTCTGTACACTAAGTAAGCATTTGGATTATAACATTACAATCTACTCCACTCCACTCCAGTCCACTCCACAATAACACGACTAACTGCCTCCTCTCTTCACCCAATGTAGTGTCTCTTCATATCACCTCTACATATTGTATCACACTTAAAATGGATTCCACGTTTCCCCAACAACAGTGAACGCCTTTTTTATGCTCCCTCTGACACCACTTTCCCCTCCGTCCACCATAACCTCATTACGTATTACTTCTACATATTTTACCGCACTCAAAATAGTTTCTACGTTTCCCCTAACAAATCATTAACATTTTTACGCTCTCTCCTCACCACACAAACCACATCAATTCTGACACCATTTTCCTGTAACTCCGTCCACCATAACCTCATTAGTATTATTTCTACATATTTTACTATGCCCAAAGTAGCTTCCATGTTTCTCTACTAAAAGTTATCACCATTTATATAGTCTCTTCTCACTCCCACACACACCACCTCAGTTCTGACACCACCTGTTTTTCCATTCATCTACCACAACCTCCCCAATATTACTTCTACATACATTTACCATACTCAAAATAGCTCCCATGTTTTTTTTTATTAAGTCAACTCTATTTTTACGCTCCATCCCCCCCCCCACACACACACCACCTCAGCTCTGACACCACTTGTTTTTCCATCCATCTACTACAGCCTACTCAGTATTACTTTACATATTTTACCATACTCAAAATAGCTCCCATGTTTCCTCACCAAGTCAACTCTATTTTTACGCTCCCCACCACCACCACCACCTCAGTTCTGACACCACTTGTTTTTCCATCCATCTACCACAACCTACTCAGTATTACTTTACATATTTTACCATACTCAAAATAGCACCCATGTTTCTTCGTTAAGTCAATACTATTTTTAGGCTCTCTCCTCTCGCCTTCACACTTTTCTCTCCCTCCGTCCACCACAACCTACCTAATATTTCTTCCTCATCTTCCAACATTTTCAGATTCCCTTCCATCTTCCCCAACAACACTCAACACGGATTTTGCCTATATCCTCACCTCCACTCTACACCACAAACACACACACACACACACACACACCCTTCACCTCACTGTACCACCTCGTCTTCCCTCCCTCAATCCACCACAGCCTTACCAACACAGCTTCTACACATAAACCTCACCACCACTTCACATCACCACTCAGACAGCACCTCCTCCTTTCCCCATCCACTATAGCCCTCCGCACATATCACCATATCCAAAACCACTTCCACTTCTCTTCCAATGCACTTCACACTACTTCTCTACACTAAATTCACTTTCATAACAATACTTCCACATCATGCCACATCTTGCAACATCACACACACAAAACCACATCAGGCATACCACATCACACCACCACTTCCACCGTCACACCTTCCCTCCCTCATATCCCTCCTTGCATCCTCGTAACTACCCCTTCCAGCACCCTTTTCCATCCTCTATCCCATGTTGAAAAAGGGAGATACATGACTAACTTTCCTTAACTTATATTTATTTTTCCCTTCAGGTTTTACGGTCTTTTCAAACCACATATAGTCAGACACTTACAAAACCTCCCTCAGAATCACGCACTTGCTCTCCCACTCAGTAACCACCACCATCACCTCCACCACTACCACCATCACTCCGGTCCTATATCAAGCGGTACAGGCCGGGTTCACAAATGGTAATACTTGTGTAGAGTAGTCAAGTCCCCTTTGGTGCTGACGAGCTTATCTGATTATGACGCGATACATTATTCAGCTCTGGGGATTACGTTTATTGTGTGGAAAAAAGATTGATAAGTGTTGGGGCTCACGCTGGAGTGTCATCAGCAAGGTTTAGTGTTTATGTTAACGGTAAACAGGATGAAAAACTTGGTAGTGTGTATAAAAGAGCCTGTTTTCCCCTAACCTGTCTATATGTTTCGGCTTCCTTGTCGTACTTTGTTTTTGTTTTTAGGCCTTCTACAAAACAAAAGTACCAAGAATAGAGGGTTGAATGTAGCGAAAGACTGAAAAATAGATACTCTTTTACGCACTTTCTTTTCTTTGCAACAGGTGAAGAAAGTAAAAAAAAAAAAAGAGGAACTTGACGGACGAGCTTTTAGAACACACACAAAAAAAGGTGTAATATTTTCTATGGTCTTTCAATACATTTTTTCCTTTATATTTCTCTTCGTATTATATATATATTTTCCTTTCTATATCTCTTCTCGTTTCTTAAGATAGACAGACACAGTAGACAAGAAGTAGAGAAAGGGAAACGCTTATACAGATTTATGAATACAAAAAAAAAAAAAAAAAAAAAAACAAGGAAGTGTTCTGCAACCCTTCAACATATCTTACCTGTTTATGCCTCCTGATGAGATAGACACAACAGAGAAAATGTGTATCAACAGAGTGGTTTAGGTGCGAACTTTTAAGTAGGCCTATATGTAAAAAAATGTACAAGGGGTGCGTTGTCTACTATCTTTCAATGTATTTTATCTACCTTGCGTATCTTTTCACTTCTATTTATATGTACAAACAGAGAAAAGTATAATCTAAATAGCGTAAGTACCTCGAGATTTAAGTTAAAAATAAGCGCAGAAAGAATCCATTTTCAGCAGACTTTCAATATATTTTACCTCCTTGTGTCTCTTTTGATATCTCTAGACAGACACATCAGAGAAAAATAAAGTATATAAATAAGTTTAGGAGGAATATGTTTTAGTAGCCGTTCAATATATCTTTCCCTCTCTGTGTCTTCTCTGATTTTTCTAGACAGACACATCAGAGAAAAGTAAAGTACAAAAATAAGTACAAAAAGAATATATTTTAGTCAGCCTTTCAATATATTTTACCCTCCCTATGTTTCCTCTGATTTTTCTAGACAGAGACATCAGAGAAAAGTAAAGTACAAAAATAAGTACAAAAAGAATATATTTTAGTCAGCCTTTCAATATATTTTACCCTCCCTATGTTTCCTCTGATTTTTCTAGGCAGAGACATCAGAGAAAAGTAAAGTACAAAAATAAGTACAAAAAGAATATATTTTAGTCAGCCTTTCAATATATTTTACCCTCCCTATGTTTCCTCTGATTTTTCTAGACAGAGACATCAGAGAAAAGTAAAGTACAAAAATAAGTACAAAAAGAATATATTTTAGTCAGCCTTTCAATATATTTTACCCTCCCTATGTTTCCTCTGATTTTTCTAGACAGAGACATCAGAGAAAAATAAAGTACAAAAATAAGTTTGAGAGGAATATATTTTAGGCAGCCTTTCAATATATTTTACCCTCTCTATGTCTCCTCTGATTCTTCTAGACGGACACATCAGAGGAAAATAAAGTACAGGAGAGCGGGTGGCTTCTGAGCGAGCATTTATAGGTCAAGCCACAACCACAAACCTCTTTTTGATAGGTTAACCGAGTCGTAAAAACACGGAATCTTCTCATTAATTAAAAAGATCCCCACATTTATAGAGATCCGCCTCATAAAAAGTTTGGGAACACCTGCTCCTCAGCCCTCCACCTCCACCCCGCTCGCCATCCACCCACCCACACACTCATCCACCAACAATCCACATTCAACCTAACCCCTCCTTCCCCTCTACCACCTTTCCCCATCCATCTACGGCGCACCCTCACTCACTCCCACCCAGCGTCCACTCTGCATCCACATCTACATCCTCTCTCTCTCTCCACCCACAGTGTCCTTCTCCCACATCACTCATTCCACCTACATCCCAGCATCAGCTCCCTCCACTTTATCTACATCCACATCTACAGCCTCTCTCTCCCCCTCCCTCCACCCACTTCACTCATTCCACCTACATCCCGACACTTGCCTCATCCATCTACGGCACACCCACACTCACCCACTTTCGCAGCCTCCACTCTCAGCATCCACATCTTATACATCCTACTGTACTCACCCTGTCATCCACTCAAAACATCCACACACTCCTCACTCCACCAACCACATCCGACCACTCTACCACTCTACACCCCACCACCACGCAACACCCACACCATCCACAGTCAACCACTTGCATCACCACATACCTTCAACTCACCACACTAAACCTACCTATATACATCACCCACATCCCATGACATTGCACCGCACACCCCGCCACTCACACCCTCAGAGCCACATCATCTCATGCTCTTCTCACCCCTCCTCCCACACCTCAGATACTCATTCCACGCCTACTTTCTCCTCGCTCCAAAACTCACAACCTGTTCCCCACTACCACCTACAATCTGGTTATTATTTCCTCCTATAACATCTACCACATCAATTCCACTACACTGTTCCACCCCACGACACCACCCACTGCTTCCACTTAGACCCAAAAACCCCCACCCCTACGACTCCACTACTCTGTCCCACCACACAACACAAGCTGACCCTCCCTTCCCTCCCCTCTCCCATACATTCACACAAGCTCGTATTCATGAAGCTCCTAGTAAAGGCATCGGAATCTTGCTCAACTGGGGTAGATTCTTGTGGCATTCTGAGAGCCGTCCAATTTTTTTTCTACGGAGGAATTCGACACAGTTAGTATTTAGGAGAAAGTATTTTTATTTAGCGTTTGTGATATTGGAGGGTAGTGTGAGTTTATCCAAGTGTGAGAGAGTATATAGTGAAAAAGCATGTCATTGTGTTTGATATAAGTGTTGAATATATTGTGAAAAGCTGTCATTATCTTTTTTGTCATGTTTTTGTTATTGAAGGATAGTGTAAGTTTATCCAAGTATGAGGGAAACTATAGTGAAAAAGCATGTCGTGGTGTTGATATATACTAGTGTGTAAATTTTATATGTAGTGAAAATGTCATGTTTTTTTACAGTAAAGGAAGCAGTTCAGGAGCGAAAAAGAAAAAAAAAAGTCCGCTAATCATTGCCCTTATGTAAAAAAAGGTTAGAAGAGTGCCCATTATGCTTAACTGTTCGTGTTGTACCAGGTAGTGTTCAGGAGAAGGTAATCTTACTCAGCCTTTGTGATATTGAAGACCAGCATGAGTTTCTCTAAATAAGAAAGAAGCAGCCGTGAAAAGTATGTCGGTATCGGGGCATTGATTAGCGGGCTTTTTTTTTCTTTTCTTTTTTATCTATTTTGCTCCTGAACTGCTTCCTTTACTGAAAAAAAAAAAACATGACAGATTTTCACTGCATATAGAATTAACACACTAGTATATATCAACACCACGACATGCTGTTTCACTATCGTTTCCCTCATACTTGGATAAACTTACACTATCCTTCAATAACAAAAACATGACAAAAAAGATAATGACAGCTTTTCACAATATATTCAACACTTATATCAAACACAATGACATGCTTTTTCACTATAGATTTTCTCGTATTTGGATAAACTCACACTACCACTCAATGATAGGCGTTGTGATTGTGTTCACTGATAGTGGCCCACCGTCATTACGTCTCGGAGAAGCTGAACCCCCCTCCGAACACGCCTGACAGTCAAAACCACATTCCAAGGAGCTGTTCCATAAATCATAGGCAATATTTCAGTCCTTGAGAAGTTTTTTCCTATGAACATTAATGAAGACGGTCTCGCCAGTTCACCGCCACCAACCACATCTACTCGAGTCTCTCCACACCTCTGCATCTTCCTCCCTCTACACTACACCTGCCTCATACCTCATCTGTCTCCTCTGTCTACCTGTTACATTTTTTTAGGTAAGGAAGAGTCGGGAGCATACGCTATTAACTGCGTATCGTCGTGGTGCTTATCTCCGTAACACCGGCCCGTCCTAACATCCTACATCTTTCTGCGTCTTCTCACACTCCCACTACATCAGAACACCGCAGCAGAGCATACCAACCCTACACAGCCTTTACCTTACACCCTAACCCACCATCCTTAATCCTATCACTGCACCTTTCTATCCCTTTCCCACTCCCATCACACCAGTACGCCCCAACAGTACAGACCCCTCTCACACAGCTCACTTGCCTACATAACCTTCGCTTCACACACTTACTTCACCCTCAGTCCTACCTCTATATCTTTCCGCACTTCTATCACATCAGCAGCAACACATACCTCCTCCCTACACGACCTTCCCCTCACGCCCTTACCCGTCACCCATAGCAACCACACACACACACACACACACACACACACACACACACACACACTCTACACCTATAGCCACTCACACCCTTACCTCTCGCCTATACCTCCCAGCCACTCACACCCCTTACTCTGTACCCAAAGCACCCCAAAACTGTTTCTAGATTCTCCGCGTAACATCGGCTGCCTCGCGTGTCACAAAACTGGCCAGACCGAATGTTGGAATCGAATAAACCGAAGCCGAGGCCCGAGAATTGAAAGTGACAGCCGCGAGGATGAATCAGCGAGAAGAGGAGGAGGAGGAGGAGGAGGAGGAAGAGGAAAGGGGAAAAAATGACGACTGAAAAGAAAGAAAAGATGATGTAAAGATGAAAAGTAAGGGGGAAAAGATAGAGGAGAGAAAAGAGGAGGAGGAAAAAGAGAAATGGTAATAGAAAGAGGAGACTATGGAAAAGAAGTAAGAAGAGAATGATGATGGAGAGTGATAGGAAAAATTTTAAAGAGGAAAAGGATGATGAAGAGAAATATGAAGAAGAAAAGAAGGAAGTGCGGAAGAAGGAAGAAGAGGAAGAGAAGTAGGAAAACGAAGAGGAAGAGGAGGAGAAAAGGTGGGGGTAAGAGGAGTAAAATAAGAAGGAAGGGAATGAGAAAGTGGCGAAGGAAAAGAAAGAAAATATGGAAGAGGAAGAGGAGGCAATAGGAATAAGTGGAGTTTATTGCGTGTAAACACCACTACGAACGTATATATAACTTCCTGGTGGTGGTGTTGGTGGAGGTGGTGGTGGAGGTAGTGGTGGTGGTTGTGGCGGTCGTTGGTTATCCTTGTTTTCCTTTCTCCCTTTTCGCAGATGTTTCCTCCTCTTTCCTTCTTCTTCGTATTCTTTTTATTTTTTTCTTCTTTTCTTTTTCTTGTTCTATTTTTTTTCTTTCTTGTTCTTTTCTTCTTTTTTTCTTTTTGTTGCTATTTTTTTTGTTCTTGTTCTTGTTCTTCTTTTTCTTCTTCTTTTCCTTCTTCTTCTTCTTCTTTTTGTTGTTGTTGTTGTTGTTGTTGTTGTCGTTGTTTTTGTTCTTCTTTTTCTTTTTCTTTTTCTTCTTCTTCTTCTTCTTCTTCTCGTGCTTATTGTATTGTGATCTTCGTGTTTATTTGCTTGGCTTTCCTCGGCTCAGGTTTTTCTTGCTTGCTTTTGTGTTTTATTTTCTCTTTTATCTTCTCTCTTTTATTTCTTCTGTTTGTCCTTTATGCAGTTTTCTTTCTCTTTTCTTTTCTCTATAAGGTTAATTCTTTGTTTTTTTTGTTTCTTATTGACCATATTTTTCTTCTTTTTCCTCCTCCTCCTCCTCCTTTTCTTCCTAACCCTAAACTTCTACCTCCTACTGCGCCTTCTTCCGTTACTACATCCCCTACTCTCTCTCTCTCTCTCTCTCTCTCTCTCTCTCTCTCTCTCTCTCTCTCTCTCTCTCTCTCTCTCTCTCTCTCTCTCTCTCTCTCTCTCTCTCTCTCTCTCTCTCTCCTGCTGTACTCTGATTGACTCACATTTCCTGTCTTTTATTCGCGTATTAATCTTGTTCCGCTCACGTCTCCTATGGCGCCTTACTTTCTTCCTCTTCTTCCTCTTCTTCTTCCTCTTTCTCTTCTTCCTCTTTTTCTTCTTCCTCCTCATGCTCTCCTGCTTCATCCCCCGTTCTCTTTTTTGGTTTTCTCCCTTTTCTCTTTACTGTTGATATGTTGTTTTCATGTCATTAGCTTGCTTTTCTTCTCCTCCTCCTCCTCCTCCTCCTCCTTCTCCTTCTTCTTTTTCTTATTATTATTATTATTCTCCTTCTTCTTCTTCTTTTTCTTCTTCTTCCTCCTCCTTTTCGTGTAGCGGATCCATCTTTATCATTATTCTGTTTTAACTTTTTTTTCTCCTCCTCCTCCTCCTCCTCCTTCTCTTCCTCCTCCTCCTCTGACACCACCTCTTCCTCCTCCCTTTTACCTCTTTATCATATTTCTCATTAACTCCCATCAACTTATCTCTCGCCTCATTTCTTCTTCATCCTTCTCCTTCATCATCTCCTCCTCCTCCTCCTCCTCCTCTTCCTCCTCTTCCTTCTTTTGCATCTAATAATTTTCTCTGCAAGTCAAGTTTGTGTCTTTCTCCTCCTTCTCCTCCCCCTCCTCCTCCTCCTCCTCCGCTTCCTCTTCCTCCTGTCTCTCGAATATTTGACTCCAGCTTCTCATCTTCCTTCTCTTTCACATCCTCATCTCCGTCTTCGTTCCGTCTCCGTCTTCTGCATTTTCTTCACCTTCCTCCTTTTCCTCCTCCTCCTTCTCTTTCTCTTTATCATCTTTGGTCTTTTTGTCTTCGTCCTCTGCTTCGAGTGTAATAAGGAACTTCGAGTGTAAAACACCAGACGTGATGCTATCCTTGTATAATTCCATGGTAAGACCGCACCTCGAGTATGCAGTGCAGTTCTGGTCTCCCAATTACAGAAAGTACATTGCTCTACTGGAAAGGATTCAACGACGCGCCACAAAGATGATTCCAACCTTCAGGGCTCAACCGTACGAGGAACGACTCAAGCGACTCAATCTCTTTACATTGGAGAAAAGACGCCTACGAGGGGATATGATTCAAGTCTTCAAGTATCTAAAAAAGTTCAATAACGTCGATTACTCCAAATTCTTTGAACTGCAAACCAACTCAAGAACTAGAAATAACGGTTTACCCATTCAGTCGAGTCGATGTAACACAGACATTGGAAGGAGTTTCTTTTCAAACCGAGTCATCCGCCACTGGAACAATCTTCCCTCAGAAGTAGTGAATGCGAATACCATCAACTCCTTCAAATATAGAATCGACCGTCATTTCTCTGCGTCGGGAGTAAACTGAGTAACGAGGGGCTTCCATCTGCTCCTCAATATCGAGGTGCTTTCATCTGCTCACCAAGCCCCAAGTGGCGGTCGAGCAGATTAAATCACCCAAGCGGGCGACCTCGTAATGAGCCAATAGGGTTTCTGTTGCCTGCATTTCCATGTTTCCATGTTTCCTCCTCCTCCTCCTCCGTGTTCTCTCCTGGCAAGCAGATTTGTTGCGTACTTTGTCATAGTTTGCGAAAGTTATTGTGAATGTCGCTTAGATAAGTTTATGACATTTTCTCTCTCTCTCTCTCTCTCTCTCTCTCTCTCTCTCTCTCTCTCTCTCTCTCTCTCTCTCTCTCTCTCTCTCTCTCCTACTTCCTTCTTTCTTCTTTCTCTCCTCTTTCTTCTCCCTTTCTCTCTTCCCTCTCTCTCTCTTCCTTCTTTCCTTCACGTCATGAGAAACCCATGCAGGTACATACCCACATATGGCTACGCAAACATCCCGTTAACTATATTCGCATGGGGAAAAATACCATCACAACTGTAGCACATTTCTGGTCATTACAAGTTCACAGGAGTTTATTACTGGTAAGCTGAAGTCCCTCCCTGCAGCGGTCTGTGCGTGAGCGGCGAGTCTGGCTTGAGTAAACAAATGCCGAGGCGAATGAACTCCGTCACGGCGCGGCTAATGTTCGGAGGCGATTTTGACCCTATGCATATTTTTACCTCGGGATGTACCCTACACCATCACAAGCAGAAAAGCATGCAGATTTAGGATCTGGGCTTAAAAAAGTGATGCGGCGAAAACCAGCTGAGTGCTGAGTTGAAGGGAAATAAGTGCAAGGAAAGGTGTACTCCATAGTTCACTTAACTCTGATTTTCGTATGTGTTATTTTACATTATTGTTACAATTTTAAACTAATGTGATGCAGGATTTTCTCAGGAAAATGATGGTGGTCTCAGTTTTTCGTAAAAGTGAATGTTGGGGTCAGGAAACAGGGTGGGAGTGAGGTGTGTGAAGTCGTCGGTTTGGGCAGACAACGTGGATGGGGCGAGGCTTAATTAGGCTCGAGGAAGGGGCGGAGCTTATCGAGACGCCAGCCAATCATCGTCCAGGATGAGATGCCGTGAACATTTCTATTTATATTTTTTTTATTCACCGACAATTGCTTCATAGGGTATATAACAAAAAATCCACATCTTATTTTATTTTATTGTATTAGTTTATAACATGTAAAAAAAAAAAAAAAAACATTCAAGAGGTCCTAATAAAAAAGCTCATTTCAAAATTTGATTCTGCACGTTCTATGAGAGTGACGATACCTCTATACTTGCCTTTTAGCTGCAGGGGGTAATTCAACTGTTACGTCTATTTACCTTTATTGTATTTCTGTTGTTCGTTTGGCTTCGTGGTTCAGGCACGGGATTTTGATTTCTGGAGATGGAGTCAGCCGTTTCCTATTGCATACCCTGCATAGGGTCGAGATTTACCACATCACCTCGGTTTGAGATATGCCGTTTTAGGGACCTTGGAGTTGACATTGCATAGGGCTGAATCTAGAGCTAGTTACACCTTTTGTAGGAAAGTTCGCTTCGGGAGCTGATTGGCTGGATGGAAGGAGGGTGCAGTTAGCTACGGATGCTGATTGGCTGAATGGATCTTATTCTTAAAGGTATCGGCGCCTCGGTTCGCCTGTTTGAAAAGCCTCTCGTCGAAGTTACTGGGGTATTCATGAACTGTTATGTGATGCTGGTGATGGTTGTACACGCCTTCTGCACCGTGAATGGTAAAATCACACATGACAACCTGGTTAATATTCTCTGTGGCCTTGAGAAAGCCATAATGGGAGCCCGATACGAATAAAAACATGTCCCTTAGGGGTAAGAAGTGAGCATTTTCTCTCTTCAGTCATTGTGTAATCCCACTACTTAAAATATTATGCGCACTATATGAATAAGAATAATAACACTGGTATTTGCCCCGAGGCTACGGCCGTGACGTCATAGGTGGAAGAGATTAATAGAAAGGGAAGGAGAAAAAAATAGAGTTTTATGTGGAAGGAGAGAAGAAGTGGAGGGAAGAAAGTGAAAAGGTAGAAAAGGAAAGTGTAAATGCGAGGAGGCAGAAAAAGAAGGGTAAGGAAAAAGGGATTTGTTAGTGGAAGAAGAGAAAATTGGAGAAAATAAAGGGAAAGGTAATTAAAAAATGTGTGATGGAGGGAGAGAAAAAAAAAGTCGAGGTAAGAGAGAGAGAAAGGGAACAATGAAGAAAGTCAAGGGATGGATATAAGAAAGAAGGAGATAAGGGGGACAGAACGAAAAGAAGGAACGGGAATAATGGAGAGAGAGAGAGAGAGAGAGAGAGAGAGATAAAAGCTGAAAATGGAGGAAAAGGAAAAGAGAGGAAGAAACTAAGAAAAGGAGACACTGATGGGGAAAAAGGAAGTACAGGAGAAAAAGGGAAAAAGGGAAATAGGGAACGGTGAAGGGAGTAGAGAAGGAAGGAAGGAAGGGAGTAAGGAAATGAGAATGTAAGGGAGTGAGGAAGGAAATAAAGAAGTAAGGGAGAAAGAGAATAAGGAAGTAAGGAGATAAAACAGTAAGGAAATAATGAATAAAAAAAACTAGGACTGAAAAAGAAATAAGTGATGGAGAGGAAGGAGAGAGGAGGAGGGATGGAGGAAAGGGGAGGGGGAGAAAATGGAGGAAAGGGAGGAGAGAAAACATGAAACGGGAAGGAAGGGAAGGCAAGTGAGTTGTGAGGACAGGGAAAGGAAGAAGGGAGAAAAAAAACCGGTAGGAGAGAGAGAGAGAGAGAGAGAGAGAGAGAGAGAGAGAGAGAATTTCCATTAGTTTCTCGTTTAAAATTTATTGCATTACGTTACTAAAGCCATTCCTAGTTCCTTATTTTATGTCCTCTAATTTTTATTCATCAATCGCCTTTCTCGATAAATTTCTTACTTATTTTTTGCCTCCCTTTACCTCAACAACGTGTAATCTTATGTTCCTTATTCATTAATCTTCATTCACCTCATCATCTTGTAAGCACTCGTACCTTGCGGACTACGTAGCTATGGTTCCCTGATGTCAGTTGGCTAAGATTATCACGTAACTCTACATAAAAACCTCCTTGGTACGCGGTCTCCATCTTCCAAATCTGCCCACCGTCGCACACGCTACATTCCCGTCACTCTTCATCATCTTGTAAACACTTGTACCTCAGAGGCTGCGATTTCCGGGGTGTCTGTCGACCAAAATTATCGCGGGCTGCATAAAACATCCTCGCTACGCAGCCTGCATGTGCTCACGTCTCCCCGCGGTCGTACACATAATATTCTATTCGCTTTTCATCTTGTGAGCAGTTTTCCTTAAGAGAGTACGATTCCTTGATGCCTGTCCACCAATGCTAGCACTAACACTGCTCAAAACATTCCTTGGTTCGCAGTTTGGAAGTTGCCACGTCTCCCCACGGTCGTACATATTAAATTCTCTTCGCTTTTCATCTTTTGAGCAGTTTTTCCTCTGAGACAACGATTTCGTGATGCCAGCCGATCCATATACTTACTAGTCTCTGCAAAAATGATTCCTTGGTACGCACTCTATATGTTTCCACGTGTCCCCACAGTCGTAAACTTAATATTCTTTTGCTTTTCATATTCAAGGGTCTTTTTCCTAAGAAAGTACAATTTCCTGATGCCTTCCAACCAATTTGCTTAAGAACCACTGCTCAGAGTTCCCTTGGTACGTAATTTAGTTGCTTAAAAGTCTCTCAACAGTCTTACATAGCATACTCTTTTGCGCTTTTCATCTGGTAAGACTTTTTCCCGAGACTACGAGTTTTTTGAGGCCTTCCGATCAATATACTTAACGATCAATGCAAAAGTTATTCCTTGGTCCGCAGTTTTGATGTTCCCACGACTCTCCACAGTCCTACTTATTAAATTATTTTCGCTTTTCATCTTGCGAGCGCTTTTTCTATTGAGACTAGGGTTCCTTCATATATACCGGCCGATCCATATGCTTACTTATCATTGCAAAAGCTATTCCTTGGTACGCAGTTTCGATGTTCCCATGTCTCTCCACAGGCCTACTTATTAAATTATTTTCGCTTTTCATCTTGCGAGCGCTTTTTCCTTTGTGACTAATGTTTCTTGATGCCTGAGGACCAATATACTTACTTAATCACTGCTCGAAAGAATCTTTGGTACGCAGTTCATATGTTCGATAGTCTCCCCATATAAAATTTTCTTCGCTTTCCAACTTGTTAGTATTATTCCTTTAAGACTAGGGTTCCTTGATGCCAGCCGATCCATATACTTATTAATCACTGCAAAAATTCATCCTTGGTACGCAGTCTACATGATCCCACGTCTCCTCACAGCCGTACATATTATATTCTTTTCGCTTTTCATCTTCTGAGCAAGTTTTCCTCTGAGACTGATATCTTGATGCCCGCCCACCAAACTTCTAACTAATCACTGCTCAAAAGAACCTTTGCCACGCAGTCCTCATGTTCCCAAGTCTCTCAGCACTCGTACATATCATATTCTTTTCGCTTTTCATCTCGCAAATATTTTTTCCTTTGAGAGTACGCTTTCTTGATGCCTGCCGACTAATATACTTGACTAATCACTGCTCGAATCCCTGGTACGTAGTTTATATGCTCAAAGGTCTCCCCAGAGTCGTACATATTAGCTTCTTTTCACTCGGTTGAGCAGTAAAGTTAGCCGGGTGTTCCTCTTTCAGCCTCAGGACTCGGTAACCTTGATTTAGCCTTATCTCGCCTCGCATTGCTTGGAGCGGCAGGCGAACTTCTCTCTTTTCACAGCCATCATATTAAGTCATACACGTGGATCCTTCTTGACTTAATCTTCCCTTCCCTTGCCTTGCCTTGCTCGAAGCGGCTGGGCAAGTTCTCTCACTCCCCACATACATATTCTTCCATACACACGCGCGGGTTCCCTTCGCCTCCCACGCCAATTCGATGTTGCAGTCAAACTCGTCTTGTTCACGAGCTCAAGTTTCGTTGCGTGTTTCTTATTTAATGTCAGGGGGTGCTACTGTGTGTGTGTGTGTGTGTGTGTGTGTGTGTGTGTGTGTGTGTGTGTGTACCTTATCTTACTTACACACACACACACACACACACACACACACACACACACACACATTCTTGTTCTTCTTCTTGGTCTTCTTCATTAACAAAAAATGTCAGTGTTTTTTGTGTTTGTTTGTTTTTTGTATGTGTGTGTGTATGTACAGACAGACAAAGACAACCCCTACCTACATACCTACTCACACACACACACACACACACACACACACACACACACACACACATTCCTGGCGCCCTTACATAAGCAGCATCACTGTAAATACATTAATAGATTTAAACAAGGCCACGCGAGCAGTGTTGCAGCGTGACACAATTATCTCGTTCAAATATAACCTCCGCACACTCTTACACTCCTACGTGATTATATGCCTGTGTTGCGGCGGTAATTAGAGGGTGTTTCATTAGTGGGAGGAGTTTGTTTATCCTATTGTTGTTGTTGTTTGTATGTTAACTTATTCTCTCGCGATGTTTGTATAAGTAATACTTGTGATTCTACTCAGTTGCCATCTTTCGTTTTCTATCTCGCTCACTGTTTATAGTTTTCATTTTCTTCTTGTCGTTTTGTGTGTGTTGTGTTGGGTTCGGTTGGCTTGTGTTATTGGCTTCACTTGACTTGTGTTGGAGTTGTTTTGCGGTTGGGGATGTCTTGCGTTGAAGTTGTGCCGGCCTATGTTGGAGTTGTGTTGAAGTTGTATCGATTTAAATTGTGCGGAGGTTGTTTTCGGTTTGTTGAGGTTGTGGTTGGCCCGTGTTGGGGTTGTTTTGGGACTGTTGTTTATTTGTTTGTTGTTAGTGTGTTGTAGTCTGACGGGGTGGGAAGTGTTGCGGGGGGGAGATTTGTTGTCATGGCTGTTGCAGTGTACCGCCGCGTCCAAGCCAAACAAATTGACATGTTTAGAGTAGCTTTTCGTGTGACTATGCCGTTTCACTCCCTTTATATTTCCCATCTCTATCGTTTCTTTTTTGCTGCTTTACCCTTGCATATATAAAGACGAGGCTTAGTGTATACCTTTTCTTTTGACTATAATCAGCTTACCCTCATTCATTGGCTCTATCTCTCACAGTCTTTTATTCCATCTTTTTCGTTTATTCTTTTTTGTGTGTTGCTTTACACTCGCATATAAAGACGAGGTTAAGTGTAGCTTTTCTTTTGACTATAATCAGCTTACCCTCATTCATCGTCTCTATCTCTCACAATCTTCTCTTCCATCTTTTTCGTTTATTCTTTTTTGTGTGTTGCTTTGCTCTCACATATAAAGACGAGGTTTAATATTGCTCTTCGTATCTCTGTGCTCAGTTTACCATCATTCGTTGTCTCTCTATCTCTCTCAGTTTCTATTTTCCATCTTTTTCTTTCATTTTCTGTGTGTTGTTTGTTGCTTCAGTCTCATATGAAGACGGTTTTAGGGTTCCTCTCTCGACAGTGATCAAATTCGCCTCATTCGTTCTCTCTATCTCACTCACAGATTTTATTTTCCATCCTCTTCGTTTGTTTTTCGGTGTTTGTTGCTTCAGTCTCTCATATAAAGACGGTGTTTAGGGTTCCTCTCTCGACAATGATCAATTTAGCTTCACTCGTTTTTTCTATCTCACTCACAGCTTATATTTTCCATCCTCTTCGTTTGTTTTTCGGTGTTTATTGCTTCAGTCTCTCATATAGAGACGGTGTTTAGGGTTCCTCTCTCGACAATGATCAATTTTGGCTGTCTCCTTCCCTCGCCCACAAACTCTCCCCATTTTCTCGCTATTTTCTGCTGTTCGCGCACACGTCTACTCTCCTCTCACTTTACATTTTCACCGTGCCAATCTTCCCTCTCTTCCACCTCCTCCTTCTCCTCCGCTCTTTCTTCTATCTTCCGTCTTTTCGCCGTACCGACTCGCTTCTCTTTACATAAATTTACCCTTGAATACTCGCTCCTCGCCGCATTACTCTCCTCAACATCCACTAACATCAACCTCGTGTCTGCTCCGCTAAC
Source organism: Eriocheir sinensis (assembly GCF_024679095.1). Lineage (NCBI taxonomy): Eukaryota > Metazoa > Arthropoda > Malacostraca > Decapoda > Varunidae > Eriocheir > Eriocheir sinensis. Next base: position 2,037,379 of record NC_066513.1, read on the forward strand.
CACACGTCGTCCATCTCGAGAGTGGGTCGTGCTGATAATCTGTTTGTCTTGCCCCGGAGCTCTGCCGCGGGAAAGCCCTCTGCCGGCAAATCCCTCACCGCCGCAGTCTGCAGTTTCATATCCTCGCCTTTATCTCATATTGCGTCTCGCTGAAGGCTTAGATGCACGAGGGTTCCGGAGACTCGCTTCTTTATGTTCCTCTTTCCTTCCTTGCACTCTTCTCTTTCCTGGGGATTCTCTAACTCTAACACACTTCACTTTCCTTCCTCCATGGACTCTTTCCTTCACTGGCGTTCCTCACACACTTCACGTTCTTGCCTACCCTGCACTCTTCCTTTCACAATCGTTCCTCACATACACACTTCACGTTCTTGCACACTTCACGTTCTTGCTTCCCCTGCACTCTTCCTTTCACAGACGTTCCTCACATACACACTTCACGTTCTTGCCCCCCCTGCACTCTTCCTTTCACAGACGTTCCTCACATACACACTTCACGTTCTTGCCTCCCTCGCACTCTTCCTTTCACAGACGTTCCTCACATACACACTTCACGTTCTTGCCTCCCTCGCACTCTTCCTTTCACAGACGTTCCTCACATACACACTTCACGTTCTTACCTCCCCCGCACGCTTCCCTTCATCACCACTCTCCTAACACTTCACTTCCCTGCCTCTCCACGAACTCCTCCCTTCACTGACGTTCCTAACACACACTTCACGTTCATGCCTCCCCTCTCTGCACTCTTCCTTTCACAGACGTTCCTCACATTCACATTTCACGTTCTTGCTTCCCCTTGCTCTCACTTCTCTTCACCGGCGTTCCTCTTAAACACTTCACTTCCCTGTTTCCACGCACTTCCCTTCACCGGCGCTCCTCTGACACACACTTCACTTCCCTTCTTCCCTCGCACTCTTCCCTTCAGCAGTCTTGTAAAACACGCACTTCACTTCCCAGCCTCCCCCGCACTCCTCCTCCACTGCCGTTCCTCTGACACCCACTTCACACTTCACTTCCTTGCCTACCCCGTACACTTCCCCTCCATTTCAAGCTCCATCGGTGCTCCCCTGACACACACTTCACTCCCTTACCTCCCACGCCCTCCTCTTCCCTTCAAGTTCCACGCTTCCTCTGACAGACGCTTCACGCCGCATCGCTCTTCATCGCCTTTCGGAGCGAGTCTAACGTGATACTTTCCGTGGAGGTGGCGGCGCGTTCATTGTGTATATATTATTTCCAGAATCACGTCACGCCTCATGTATTCTGTCTTTAATATTGTGTGATGACATTATATTGCTCTTTTATGTAAACCTTGTATGATCGTAGTCGGTACCGGGACATACTGTGATTTCCTACAGTTTTAAATCTTGCTCCCTCAGACGCCACCACCCTGCCCTCTTATGCCTCCAGCCCTTTACCCTGCCCCTGCCCTTACTCCCTCCCTTACCCCTCTATCTTTACCCTCCTCCAGTTCTCTTCTAAACTCTCAGTCATTTAAAAAAAAAAGACTCGCTTCATATGATGTGCTATTTCTCATATGTAGCGTAGCAGTGGCCCGCAACCTCTCCTGTGCAGTCTTATCTGGTCCAGTGGCATACTGTTATTTCCTGTTTATTTAAATGTAGCATAACGGTTTCCAGCAGTCTCTCCGCATAAGTGTGCCTCATTAGGTAGTCCAGCCCCTGACGAAGGCCGCTCACTGAGGTACGAACTTGAGTACGCACAACATTTTACTCTGAGCGTTTCCAATAAAACCTGAACATATTGAAAAGTCGTGTTCCTAATAAGATTAATCTCGCGCCCAATACTCCTCTCATATGACACTTTATATACATTCAGGGGAGTTCCTTTCTATTAATGACTACTTTTCACATTTCTCAACCTTAACCATTTTCCGTGTCGTGTGATGATAGTTATTGCAGTTGGCAGCACAGATGAAGCGTACCTGCAATATAGCAGTAATAGATGTTGAATACGAATATACTCTCATAACTTTTTGCTCTGGATGTTTACTGCAAAGTACCTGCCGTTGGCTCAATACATGTATGTGTTGAGAATAATGAAACGTAACACTCGACAACACATTTCTGCTGTTGTTGGTTTGGCAGGATAATATTGAATTGATCTTGTTAGGAGTCAAGGACTCAGTTCAAGGGCAAAAGAAAAAGTAGATAAAAAGCCCGTTATTTAAGAAAGGCTCGAAGACACACCAGAGCACTTAGAGAGATGGATTACGTAGAGGTGCGCGAGTACTAAGTTTGCGACCCATCTTGTATGCTAAGGATATAATTATAATTCTTTTTTCTCCATGGTTGGTTTGATTTAAATCAAATGATTTAAATCAGAGTAGAAAAATCAAGATTTAAATCAAAATTAAATATACTGTATTTAAAATTATTTAAGTGTTATATCAAGAGTGAAATATCTAATAATTTAAGTTATATATATATATATATTTATATATATATATTTATATCTATATATATATATATATATATATATATAAATATATATATATATAAACATATATATATATATATATATATATATATATATATATATATATATATATACATATATATATACATATATATATATATATATATATATATATATATATATATAAGGAAGAAGGAAGAACATGTGAACCAGTTGTACAGGAAAAGTATCAAGTCCACTTGTCCTGTACTAATCCTGTACTGGTCCTGTAGCAAGTCAGGCACCAGTGAATCATTGACATCTCTTACAAGAAATGTCTTCAAAAGCAAAAAAAATAAGGTCTTTTTGTTGATGCAATAAATGTAATTATCAAGTTTAATGAGCTTAATTTTTTTTAAAGGAAAGTGACATGAATAAGTCTAATTTCTTATTAATATGGTCCAAATTTGACAACATATAAATAGACAAGTTGGCAATTTATGATTTTTATGGCTACTTATGATTTTTATGTGAAAAAGTCATCTTGGGTAATGTATATTAAACTATGGTTTCATTTAACATTGGCCAAGTTTAATACTAGAAAATAGGCTCTTAAGACTGAAACAAATAATGGTGGAAACAAACAAGGATAAAAAAAAAAAAAATCGATTTAAATAAAAAAAATCCGATCTAAATCAAATAAATCGATTTATATATATATATATATATATATATATATATATATATTTATATATATATATATATATATATTTTTTCAGAACAATTCATGATTTTTTCCAACTCTCTCTCTCTCTCTCTTTTGCAAACACACGTATTCACCCTCAAACCTTATACCCTCGTTAGCTAAAACAAAAAAAAACACAATATTAATCACCACAAGCTGCCTCCTCGACAGCAATTAACTTTACGACCTCTGAACACAAGTACGGTTTTCATGTGTTCGTTCTCTGCCGTACCTGCGGGAGGGCGCAACACCTGAACTATCTCACCTGTCGCTAATTGCCGCAACGCTTCCGCTGTACGTACACTAATTGGTGAGGATGCAAGGTACTGATTGGTAGGTAACGTGTGTGGTAGGGCGAGGTAGGGAGTTGCAAAGTGGCTACCTAACATACTATATCGCACTATACATGCCACCTACCTACAGGATCTTACAATTATCGGGAGTGTTTATGCTCAAAGCAGGCTCTTCGGTGTGTCCCGTCTCCGTCACCTGGAACAGAACTAAAGTGATCCTTCTATGTAGCGAATATGTGTTCAGTGGAAAACTGACAAGCTGAACCTCATTATCCAGCCGAACATTTTAAAATAATGCGTAGTTTTTTATTCCTTTCATTTCATTATTGGTTTCAATTATACTTTTTGCTTCATGAAACACTTAAGACAATTCATATAAATTTTAGTTCAGCCACATTAACCGACGGAACAATTTTTTTACGTCATTCTTTTATTCCTTTCATTACGTCATTGGTTTTGATAATATTTTTTGCAACATAAAACACTTAGCACACCCTTTATAAATTATGATGGAGCAAACATTAATGGTTACATTTGATGGAGTGCCCTGTACCGGTTAAACTTTTGGATGTAACGAACTTTTTGGATCTAACGACTCTGTGTTCCCCTTAATTAGTTCCCCAAATAATGTTTACTGCACAAACAAAACATAATCTTCATCCCGAGAAGTTAACGGCCGCGGTATTTCAGGTTTACGAGTACTGAGAGCGAGTCTTAGTGTACGCGGCCGTCCCCACGCGTGAGTATTAATAAAACTCTCCCAGACGCCTCGTGTGTCTCTCTTCGGGCAGCGCGACAACGAGTAACTCACGCACGCAGCACCGCCCTAGATATTAATATACTTTTTTTTTTCACGCTCCGCCTATGGCGCCGATAGGCTTTTTTGGTGTGGCCTGCCTGGTGGGCGGCCTCAGCCTGTTCTGCCGCAGGCAAGCGTTTATAGTGGCGTCATCTTAATCAATTCAGGCTGTCCCTCGGAACTCATCTTTGATTCTCTTTTCTAAAGAAAATCTAGAGTCCGGGTTGATAGGTGGTCTTCAGGACCGCATGTGGGTAGTCTTGGGCCAGTCGACGATGACTTAAACCCAGGTCTTTCAGGACGCCGCGC
>NC_066513.1:2042042-2109078 GCF_024679095.1 Eriocheir sinensis
TCACTCTCCTCAGAGAGGCTTGCTCTCTCTCTTATTTACGTTATATATAATGTCTTTTGCTTGGCTGTGCAGGACGCATATATATATATATATATATATATATATATATATATATATATATATATATATATATATATATATATATATATATATATATATATATATATATATATATATATATATATATATATATATATATATATATATATATATATATATATATATATATATATATATATGTGTGTATTTTTTTTTTAACGTCGTGGCCTATTGCGCCGGTAGGCTTCTTCCCGGTGGGGCCTGATGGTCAGCCCAAGGCTTCTTCCCGGTGGGTCCTGATGGTCGGCCCAGCCCGTTCTGGCGCAGGCGAGTGTTTATAGTGACGCCATCTTGCACTGGCTCATGCTGCCCTCCCGGAGCTCATCTCTAATCCTAGAATCTAGAGTCCGGGTTGATAGGTGGTTTTCTGGGCAGCATGTGGGTAGTTTTAAGCCACTCGGCGGCGGCTGAAAAATCCCAGCTTGGTGGCACCGGGCGGGGATTGAACTCGCGTCCTCCTGAACGCGGCGCCGTCACGCTATTCATTCAGCCACCGCCTCCCCTAAATAAATAAATATATATATATATATATATATATATATATATATATATATATATATATATATATATATATATATATACATATATATATTCCACAAATAGATAACGTATAGACTAACAGTAAGACGGATCGCCATGCGCAGGTCATCGCTTGATGTGTAAACAATGGGGGTTTCCCCGGGCCAAACCACAGGGCTCAAGTTAGAGTCGATAGATTATAATTATACCCATGGAAATCCTCACAACCCTAACGAAAGGCTTGTCATACGAGTGCGCGCTTGGACGCCGAAGTGTTCAAGAATATGACCCATCCCCTCCCTTCCCCCCCTCCCTCCCCCTCCCACACCACAAGCCCTCCCCATGAACTGCCACACAAAATCACGTGAAATTCTCCGTACGAGTGGAGGGAACATGATTTCTTCCATTGATACCCCTGTAATAAGACGAAATAAGACTCGCCAAAAATAGCCACCGAGGGGAGGACTAAGACCAAGTGGAGAGAGAGGGGAGGGCGGGAAGAAGGGGAAGGAAGGAAGGATGCGAGGGAGGGAAAAGAGATGAGGAAGGGGAGGACGCGACGGAGAGGAAAGGGAGCAGGCAAGGGAAGGGAAGGGGAAAATGGATGGGGAGGAGGCGACGGCGAAGAGACGAGGAAGGGGAAGAGGCGAGGAAAGGGAGGAAACGAAGGAAGGGGAAGGCGTGGAAGGGGAGGAATAGAGAGAAGGGGAGGCGAGGAGGGGGAGGGGAGGAAGAGAGGAAAGGAGAGGAGGGGAGAGAGGGGAAGGAGGAGAGGAAAGGGGAGGATCAATGCACCAGTCATATTCAGGCAAGGAATCAAACCCCAATGACCCTTCCCCCCCTACACACACACACACACACACACACACACACACACACACACACACACGCCGGAATCAACGTAAACAGGATCACTCAGACCCGAAAAAATAGGATTCAAAAGCCACGGCGAAGCTTTACAACGACATTCATCTCTCGAATTTCCGTCCTGTGTATGTTTTCCCGAGACATATTTTTCATTTTATGTTGGAGTATACGTGCGTCACCATCTGTGTGTGTGTGGGGGGGCAGGGCGGGGGGGAGTGTGTGTGTGTGTGTGTGCGTGTGTGTGTGTGTGTGTGTGTGTGTGTGTGTGTGTGTTACTGAGCCTGTGTGTTGGGTAGGGCGGGGAAGGTGTGTGTGTGTGTGTGTGTGTGTGTGTGTGTGTGTGTGTGTGTGTGTGTGTGGTCGCTCATATCCCTGCCTGCTGAGATTCATTCCATGCCACACGCTTGAAGTTTTACCTCTCCGACTCTCTTGACTGAACCCATGGCCTGATGTCCCTTCGCTGCCCACTCCCTCACTCTTCTTCTACGCTCCCTGAGGCCCCCATACAGGCTCAGAAGACCTAACCTAACCTAACCATACAGACTTAGAAAGAGTCAGTTTTCCGGACAATTCTTGCGACTGCAGGCAAAACTGAACATGTAAAGAGGGCATTAAACAGAACGGTTCCCTAATATCTAAACTCATTTCCAGCCTGCATCTTCTACACGAATTTAAAGACATTTTAGTGTATTACAAACGCTTTTTACTTACACAAAAAATGAGGCTGGCTAATAACTAAATATAAACGTACTGCAAAATTATAATTCATATGTTTCCTGGCTCTTCTCATCACGCTAACATTTACATTCTAGTATGTCCCAGAGTCAGTTACTTTGGTCATAAGAGAAACAAAATATTACCACACTTTTCCAGATTCACAGTAGGCAGCTTGCATCTCCATATACCTCCCACTAAACCTTTCACTATTTTACAGGTCCCTCAACTCACAAGCAATTGGACAGTCTACTTAACTATAAAAACACACATGCACACCTGTTAATTTTCCTGCTTTCCGATCCATAATTACATCACCAAACACAAATACAACCTTTCCCCTAACCATCCATATGTACACACACACACACACACACACACACACACACACACACACACACACACACACACACACACACACACGCAATCACAGGTGCGTCCCGGCTGTCAGGTCAGGGGTGAGGACACAGGTGACGGCCAAGTGAAAATGACAAGCGAAATAGTTACCAAAATTTAAAATAGAGTACATGGGAACCGCTTTTACATTGCTATTCGGTTCACTAATCGCCTGCCGCTCTCCAATTATTGTCCGTGAGGAGTAAAAGTTGAACAGCCGAAAAACCGAGGTTATAATCGTTCTGTCTGTTACGTGTAAAGTTCACTGCGATTTCCCATAAAAGATTGAGAGTAATATAAACCGGAAAAGTAGCGTAACACCAAGACCCGACATTATGGCAGACGCAGCGTAGTAATAAGATAAATTCACCGATGAGTAAGAAACAAGTACCCGACAGGTTTATTTAAATTTGTTACTGAAACATGCCACGAAAAACATGCAAGAAACCTGTTACGTATATGCCGCTTCGTATAAGGACCCGACATTGTAGTAGACGCAGCGTGGTTTTGTTATAAGATAAATTCGCCGATGGGTAAGAAATAAGCACCGGATAGGTTGATTTGAAATTGTTTATCTCTTACCGCAACATACCACGAAAAAATGCGGTAAACTTGTCTCTGCTGCATACCAAAAAAAGACAAGAGAAAACACGAGGACCGCACCAGCAAAAATATAAGAGAGCCATGAATAATCTCTGAACTGCCATTACAACGACTACTCACTCTTTTTCATACGGTCACATCCAACGAGAACAGACGACAAAATCAGCACACACAAAAAGAAAAAAAAATACAATAGAAAAAAATAGAAAATAGAAAAATTAAAAATTAAAGAAATAATCAAAAACGCAAAAATATATCAACAAAACAGAAATAAAAATTGACGAAATAAAACAAAAACAAAAGTAACAAAATAGAAAAGAAGAAAAGTGAAAAAAAATAAAGTAAATAAAAAATGAACAAACAAACAAAGAAAAATGAGGGAGGAGGGCAAGGAAGGGGAGGCGAGGAAACGGAGGAAGCGAGGGAAGGGGGGGAGGGGGGAGGGTAAAGAAGGGGAGGAGGGCGAAGAGGGGGAAGAGGCACCAGGGATCAGATTGACGGACAACGAACGGATCAGTATGAGCGCCAAGCCTCTCCAACACACACCCAGCATCAGGGCATTACAGCATAGTAACACTGCAGGGATGGGTAAGTACCGTTAATTTGAGTACCGGTAAGACCGGTATCGAAAACTCAGGTACCGTTAGTACCAGTACCGGTACCCGAAGGAGTATTTTTTTTTATCTCAATGACTTCTGATGAAATTCCCAAATAGATTTCCTGTAAAGAAAACTCTCTCTCTCTCTCTCTCTCTCTCTCTCTCTCTCTCTCTCTCTCTCTCTCTCTCTGAATGAAGTGAATATTTATTTTTTCGATAAAAAAAATAGCATGTATAGTTATTATGGATGTACTCGATCGTAGTCTAATAACAATAACAATATTTATTAGCAACCTAAAAAAAAATCGGACATGAAGAATTGTCAATAAATCCAATAAATGAATCCTAGCAATCTGGTACCGGTATCGTACCGTTTAGCTGGTACCGTTAGTACCGGTACTGGTACCGGTACCTGCCCACCCCTAAGTAACAGCAGTCCGCCCCGAGCCTGGCCACGCGGGGGACGAGGCTCGGGCCCACTCAGGCTAATGACGAGCAGAGGGGCCGGAGAGTTTAGACAGATTTTGTAAACGTGGTATTTGTATTTAAATTTTGCGGCTTGTTTGGCTCTTTTCACTCCATTTTGAGGGATGGAGCTCGTTAGGTGTGTTCGATTTTCACAGTTAAGCTCGTATTTTACCCTCCGTTAGATGGGTTCGATTTTCACAGTTAAGTTCGTATTTTACCCTCCGTTAGATGTGTTCAATTTTCACAGTTAAGTTAGTATGTTACACTCCGTTAGATGTGTTCGATTTTCACAGTTAAGTTAGTATTTTACCCTCCGTTAGATGTGTTCAATTTTCACAGTTAAGTTAGTATGTTACACTCCGTTAGATGTGTTCAATTTTCACAGTTAAGTTAGTATTTTACCCTCCGTTAGATGTGTTCAATTTTCACAGTTAAGTTAGTATTTTACCCTCCGTTAGATGTGTTCAATTTTCACAGTTAAGTTAGTATTTTACCCTCCGTTAGATGTGTTCAATTTTCACAGTTAAGTTAGTATGTTACACTCCGTTAGATGTGTTCAATTTTCACAGTTGTTAGTAGTTTACCCTCCGTTAGATGTGTCCGATTTTCACATTTAAGTTAGTATTTTACCCTCCGTTAGATTTGTTCAATTTTCACAGTTAAGTTTTTATTTTACCCTCCGTTAGATGTGTTCGATTTTCACAGTTGTTAGTATTGTACAGTCAGTCGTAAAAAGTTATATAAATAGTCAAAACCAACAAGCCACGCCTTGAAAAACGGGTTACAAATGACAAGTCAGCCACGTTGCTGTTGATGAAAAGCGATAAAACTTTTAGGAAATCAGTTTGTGAGAGAATTCGTCGTGACAAAAAGTTTTCATTTATCGCATACATAAATATCTGCTTTTTTCTCTCTCAATGCGATTACTTCATATCTTTATTAAAGTAAAGGAATTCGTCGAGACAGTTTTCATTTACCGAATACTTGCTTTTTTTTTTTTCATTTCTCTCCATGCAATTACTTTATCTTATTATTAGAGTAATTTTATGTGCCAAAGAATTAGCCGAGACAAGGGTAAATTAAGAGGTAAATTTGAGTTAACTGACTCGAATACAAATAGAAAAGTGGCATATTTTTTTTACTTGAAAGCACTTCTGTAATGTCTTTTTTTTTTCTTTTTTTTTTTTTTTTAATCAGTGGCTGGCCATAGAATGTGCGTCTAAAAAGGGTCGTATTATAAAGCAGTCCCGTCCCCCAAACACACACATTTGACAAGGCTTTCGAAGGAGTTGTGGGAATTTCCAGGGATAGTTTTATGACCCTCATGGTAGTGTGAACCTTCTTCAATACCACGAACCTAAAATATCACTCATAATAATCCGACTGATATCCTTTCTGGCCTTTGGAAATAGTTGATGTGATGAGAGCCGACAGCGTCTAACAATACCGACCTAAGAGGGAAAACTGTGTGTGTGTGTGTGTGTGTGTGTGTGTGTGTGTGTTATGAGGTCTCGCCGGCTCGTTAGGCTTATGGGCCGTCCAAACACTTCCGGAGGGACGGGACTATCGCCAGGCCCCACGTGGCCACCCAATTAATAGCTCACAGCTCCTCGGAACGGCCTCTCGGAGCATCAAGTATTGTTACGAGTGCCAGGAATCTTTTCACGGCTGAGTCACTTGAGAGAAGATCGAGTGGCGTCGAGAGGGCTGAGAACGACGAGTGTTGCGTCATCACGTGCGTATGTGTTATCTGCTGCCCTGGTACTCTCAGAATTCCCGCCTCTCACATCAACTAATTTCAAAGGCCAAAAAGGATATCAATCGGGTTCTCATGAGTGCTATCTGAGGTTCACGGTACAGAGGGAAGGTCAAACTACCACCAGAGTCATTAAACTACACCGGGAAAGACCCACAACACCAACGAAAATTCTCTCAAATGTGAGTGATGGCGACGAGGTGTATGAGAATACGGCCCCTGGGTCGGTGTTATCAGACACAAAGTTTGATCAGACAGTCCTGCCTCTCACATTAACTGTTCTCAAAGGCCAAAAAGGATATCAATCGAGTTCTCATGAGTGCTTTCTTAGGTTCTTGGTACAGAGTCATACTACCACCAGAGTCATTAAACTACCCCTGGAAATGCACTAAGCTCCTACAAAAACAATGTCAAATATGAGATTGGGGGCCTATTTCTTTAAGAATATTACCCCTGCGTCCCGCCTGGGCCACGGGAGGGAAGGGATGAGTAGCGTTACCAGACCATCGTACTCACTACATTGTATTTTCCGGTTCCTGACTCATAACCATTGCAATTAAAAACTAACTATAATGAAAGATTTTAGGAAGAACCGAGTATTGTTATTTATGTGGGTACGAAAGTTTTGGGTCTGCCGACATAATTTAATACAGTGTGCTGAGGACGACAATCTGGTAATGATGGCGAGGGCGTGATGCAGGGCTCTCAAAAGCACGAGTGTGTGTGTGTGTGTGTGTGTGTCACTGCTGCGTCGCGTTCCTGTCTCAGTCACGTAGATAGAGGTGACCTATGGCAGTGTTCCTCAGCTCTACGACGCGGAGTCAGCACTTCACAAGGAGATAACAAAACACTAGACGGCGGGATGCTCACTGCTCTTAGTGTTGTTAAGCGGCTTATATGGGGGTCGTGTGGGTTACGTATGGGTCGTATGGGAAGTGTTTAAACTCAACAGGGAGAAGAAAGAAAAGTTGAAGGAGCACCGACGAAAAACTCAAGAATATATACAAAAATACACGGGAATATTAACTTGATGTGGAAGAGGTTAGTTGTTCTCTGTGCTCTGAACATGATACGAAATACACGAATCTTACGGCATCACAGTCCAGGGTTATTACGAACTGAACAAGAAGTGTGAGAGGTGTGGACACTATGCCTTCTTAACACTGCTCAAATGAACGAAGAAATGGGATTGCTTACGGTAGCAGCTGGCAGATCAATGGTCAGATAATACCGATGGAATAAAACACCAATGACTGCACCCACAAATTGAACGCATAAAAAACTCACCCGAATTACAGCAACACGAAGGATAAACTGGCCATCACGGGGGTAAACTAAACTGATGGCTCCACTATAAACACTTGCCTGCGCCATGACGGGCTGGGGCCGAAGACCATCCAGGCCCCTCCAGCAAGCCTACCGGCGCAATAGGCAGAGACGTAAAAATCAAAAACAAAAAAGTGGGGAGAGGTGGGTATGCTATTTTATATGCCCCTGCACAGATTAGCTAAGAAAAAGAAAATCTCAATTCGAGAAGCCTCATTTTTACTATTACATGAAGCACAAACCAACACAACGGTACCCATGAGCTAAAGGCGGCTCTGGGAGGTGTGAAGATGCCACTTTGTATACAGAAACAATCACGAACAGAGCAAGAAAAAAATAATCAAAACCGCATCCTTATGTAAAGTCACAAGCAACCCAAACTAACACGAGGAGCAACAAAACTAGGATTTCGTGTTTAGAAGTGAACACGTAATGCTCTCTTCAGGGGCACAAATAAAGAGTAAAGACACGAACATCAAAAGCCTTAACACTAGAGTCTCATGCAATCCAAGCCAACACAGAGGCAAACAAGCCCAGAATTTCGCCACTGAAAGACAGACATAACTCTACATCTACATAAATTAAGAGGAATGTAACGAATCTAAAAATGCCGTATCACTATAGTAATCCACCGTGGACAAGGGCCAACAAGGTGAGTAAATCGTCTTAACAATCTCTACATGCATAAATTAAGATGAAAGTAACGAATATAAAAATGCCGTATCACTATAGTAACACGCAATCCACCGTGCACAAGGGCCAACAAGATGAGTAAATCGTCGTCTTAACATTCTCAACATATGCATAAACAAGAGGCAAGGAACGAATATAAAAAAAAAACTCACTATAGCCACACGAACCACAAAAGACTCCCGCTGACTACCTTCAACATCACGGCAAATTATCTGCCAGGGAAAACTCGCCGGCAAGGTAATGAGGAGTCTGTGGTGAGCGATGCATGCGTCAGCGGAGCAGAGACGGCGGAAAGGAGAGGCAGCAGCAGACGCCTGGAGGCCCTGCATTAGCTCAAAGTCGCGTTACCTGAGGCTCCAACGCTCCCCGGGGCTCACAGCAATGCGGGAACGAGCCATGGGGTGTGGCAGGCGACAGAGGGAAGTGCGTCTTGCGTCCATGATTACTATATTCTCAAATGCTTTGGGTTCTCACACCAACTATTTCCAAAGGTCAGGAAGGAGATTAATCAAGTTATCATGGTGCAGGAGCCTTGTCAAACTATTCCTATAGCCTCATGTAGCTACCCAAATGTGGCTGTCCCGTAATGTTTAATATGGGCATCAGTGCAGATAATATTAAGAACTAACCAACATGTTTAGCACAACGCGTATTGAAGAGGGCATCGACAGAGCGTGTAATGGTCTAAGTACGATTAATGTATGCTGGATAAATATGACTGAAAAGAAGGAACCGACAACAACGTGTTTAATGCAGTGCAAGTTGAGGAAGAATACTCGACGTGTTGAGATATTAATGATTTTTCTTAACAGCTAGACTCAGCTGCTAGAGTATCGAGACCGACCGATAGTATAATGCACATTAATTCACAGCATGGGTCACTGAAAAACAAAACAATATCGGAACATCTGACAACATTAATGATATTCCATTCCTCGTAACTATAAAACCGAACATGTAATTCTCGAAGCTGCCCACTGGAAAACCTGACAAGAATCTGATCATCTGAATCAATACTTGTACAGATAAATAAATCGCTGAGGGAGGAACGGACGGACAACCAAAGTAACCGAGCCGCAACCCAGAAATTGTATGAAAAGTCAGGGCAGACAAAGAACCAGGTGGAGAGGTGAAGCTAGAGCATTTCCTAGAGCAGGATGGAGTACACAAGTATAAGAGAGTTGGAAAACGTTGGAAAAGGCCTTTGTTCTGCAGTGTATTATTACTGCAACCAGACTATCTCTGTTGCTACCACTGAATTATCAATTATTGTACCTGTTGCTCCCTGAGCTAGCTTCGGCTAAGGCTTTAGGCTTATCAGATAGCCTTGGGCTATTTCAGAGGCATTGTCGAAACCTCCACAAAGTGTGAGAGTTAGTCTCATCTCAAAGGCCAAAGTGTACTCATCTCCTGAGGGTTCGGCTAGCAGCAACAACTACTCTCACGTCATCAGCCGAGTCAGTGAGTCAGTAACCACTTACAAAGTGACCAGTGAACACTAGGAGGTGAACAATACTATTTTTTTCTCATATCTCATCATTTCTGTGTCCATCTTATCTTTCCATTCATCAGTGATTATCATCCATTTATTCATTGGTGGTGGTTATTATTATCTATTATTATTGTGTGTCATTGTGTGGGTTTCTTGTGTTTTCCTTTTCTCATTATCTGTGTGTCATTTTGTCTTTGGTTTAATCTTCGTTTTGGTATATTATTTTGTTATGCTTAATGACCTTCACACCATTTACTTGATTTAAACGACCATAAGGTCTTAAGAGCAAGTAACGTAATTACTCTCACTTGCTACAGGTGTTGTTAATATTGTTGTTTCTTACTTATACATTAAATTTATGTTAAGGACTATCTTCGTATTTTCATCACCTCATTTAATGTTCGGGTAACCAGTTTCTTAAATTATCACCCTAGACAAAACTACTGTGTTGCTCGTAACATTATTGGGGGCCTGTCCGGGATATATGTAGTGGATTATTATAACTAATTCATTGTTATTTTCCACCACTTCATCTTCGCTAATCATTTATTGTTTCATGTATGTTCGTTCACCCCTAGTATCACTCCTATTACTTTTGTAATCACTGTGTCACTGTGTTTGTTGGTGCTGTTTCATGTGCAACGTGATTGAGTGTAGGGATTGACTGTGCCTTTAATAACTAACCACGCAAAGGCCTAGCGTGGAGACTTTATCAGTTCCTCATACTCTTAATTACGTTTTGCTCTGTTCGAATTTTTCCTGTGAGACACTTTCTCCCCATAGCCTACGAGACTCATTTTCTTTAGGAACCACTGACGTTCCGAATCAATTCAATACTTCACTCGACTCATAACTTGACCAGCTCAAACTCAAACGAGTACTTAATGCCAGATCCTGTTTGCAGATGTGGGTATTGCATTCTCTGGTCATTCTCCACTGGCTCGTTATCTTCGTCGAAGTGTTATCTCTTCAGGGGTCGCTCCCCTATCAATTAATCTCATGCCAGGATTGTGAACTAGTTAATAGTTCAGGAGATTACTGTGTCACATTCCAAGCATCACTTTTAACCATTAGTGGTTACTAAACTTTCGTACAACCGTTAAATCGACTTGTACATCAATCAAAATGGTGTTCAACGTAGAAGAGTTTGTCGGTAATCCCTCTGTGGAGGAACTTAAAACAGCAACTGTAACTGTGGAACAACTTAAATATATTGCTACAAACTATAATATTCCCTTCACTAGTCAAACAAGAAAACCCGAGTTGATGTCCCTAATTCTAGCTCATCTGGGTGACCCTGAGGAGGAGGCTGACCACCTCATGGAAAGTCCTACCTCTTTGGGTTCTGCAAACCCCGCAATCGCCCTAGAGATAGAGAGGGTGAAAATGCAGGCACTCCAGATGAAGCTAGAATATGAAAAAGAAGCAAGAGCACATGAAAGGGAAGAGAAAGCACTTGAAAGGGAAGAGAAAACACGTGAAAGGGAAGAGAAAGCACTTGAACGCGAACATCAACTCAGCGTGCTTCAGCTGCAGTCCTCAGACAGGGGGAGTCGAACCCCTAATAGGTTGCAGATAACCAAATTTCTTCCTCTTATGCCTCAATTCTCGGATTACGATCCAGAAGCATTCTTTCGGGAATTCGAATCCTCTGCCATTCACTTCGATCTACCTAAGGAGGACTGGACATGGCTAGTCAAGCCCAAACTCAACGGTAAGGCCTTGGCAGTCCTAGACAATATCGAAGACAACTCAGATTACGAGGTAGTAAAAAGCGCTATTTTAGCAGCTTATGCAGTCACCACAGAGAGATATCGACAAACCTTCCGCAACATGAACAAGACATTTGGTCAAACATACTTGGAGTTTGCATCAGAGAAACTCCGAGCTTTGAGACACTGGCTTAAGTCGGCAGCTGTAACCACATATGACGATCTGGTAAACCTTGTAGCTCTAGAGGAATTCAAAAGGAAGATACCATACTCAATCATGTTGCACATCACTGATAAGGATGAGACTGAATTCTTAAAAGCCGCCAAATTGGCGGATGTCTTTTCACTAATACATCGCTCTATGCCCTCAGGAGACAAGAAACTTCAGCCTGTGGGTAAGTCAGGTGCAAGCTATAGCAAGGATGTAAAACCCGCAGAGAGTAGTGGTAGTGCCAAGTCTTTTCTCTCTTGCCGTTTTTGTAAAAAGGTGGGCCATCTCATAAAGAATTGTCCTGATCCTAGGTGTAAAGTAGCAAAGACCTCTACATTCTCTAAACCAGTCGCCTCTCTCAACACTCCTTCAGTACTTCCTCCCACTGACCCTTTTCAACCCTTCAGGTCTCAAGGTACTGTGGCTCAACACGGACTCTGAAGGGCACTCTCCAGATTATGGGATACTGCCTCTGCCCAATCTATCATTTTAAAATCCGCTCTTCCAGGGATTGAGCAGCAGTACACGGGGGAGAAGGTACTCCTTAAAGATTTTCATCAAACCTTTCCCATACCTCTGGCTAGGGTGCACTTAAACTGTCCGTTGGTTGTGGGAGCAGTTACCATTGCTGTCAGTGAGGATAATTCTCTTCCTATCCCTAATGCTAATTTCCTGTTGGCTAATGATCTGGCTGGGGGACTAGTCGTTCCACCTATCATAACTAATGTCTCCCCATTGCATTACAACCCTACAGCTGACATGGAAAAGGAGCAGCCTAACATTTTTCCTGAATGTGCAGTCACTCGAGCACAGTCTGTTGCCGCTGCTCCAGAGCCACCTCAGCCCTCCATCCTACGCCTCACGTTGGGGTTGGTAAGGTATTCACTGACCACTTACTTGCTGAGGCTCAAAAAGACGATACCACCCTGTCTCGATTTCATACCCAAGCTATACCTAAAGACCAGATCACTTCCTCACCTTCTTTCTATTACCAGGATAAAATTCTTATGAGATTGTATAAACCACCTCAACTTTTAGATGATGCCACTTGGGCTGAGCTCCATCAAGTAGTCCTACCCGTCACCTTAAGAGAGCCAGTGATGGAGATCGCTCATGGGAACCTAGCCGGCCATCATGGGATCAGGAAAACTTGTGAGAAGCTACTTAATGAGTTTTATTGGCCCGGTCTTAGGAAGGATGTTGCCTCATTTGTTAATTCTTGCCACACTTGCCAGGTAATGGGGAAACCCAACCAGAATATCCCTCCTTATCCTCTTCAGCCCATCCAGGTGCCTGAAGAACCATTCTCAAAAATACACATTAACTTACTTAAATTATATAAAACTAGAGCTGGCCTTGCACCTGGCTCACCAGAGAGACCTGTATGTTCTATTTCGTTAGAAACCACCACCACTCATGCAGAAGGGACAAATAATTCATCCATATTATGTAACCCATCTAATTACCTGTCCCATCTCTCATCCTCTCAATCAAAAGACATCCTATCCATCCTTCACCAGTTTAATGTGTTCAATGATCATCCAAACCTGTGTAACCTCACCTCTCATGACGTCAAGCTCCTCCCCGGCACCTCTCCTCTTCGTCACCCTCCATATCGCATAAGCCCCAGGAAACGTGACCAGATGAGGCAAGAGGTGGACTATCTACTCGAGCAGGGGCTGGCGAAACCCAGCCAGTCTCCTTGGGCGTCACCTTGTCTACTCGTCCCCAAGGAAGATGGACAGCTGCGTCCCTGCACCGACTACCGCAGGGTCAACGCTGTGACAGTCCCAGACGCCTACCCCTGCCACGGATAGACGACTTGATCGATGAGGTGGAAGGTCCCAGTATATAACAAAGCTGGATTTATTGAAGGGCTATTATCAAATTCCCTCACAGAGAGAGCACAAGAGATATCCGCTTTCATCACTCCCTTTGGGCTCTACCAATATAATGTAATGCCTTTTGGGATGAGGAATGCCCCTTCAACCTTCCAGAGAGCCATGGATTATCTGTTACAGGATCTTATTGGAGTGTCCGTTTACCTAGACGACATTCTAATTTTTACAGAGCATTGGGAGCAGCACCTTACGAGACTCAGGGATGTGCTGACAAGGCTGCAGGCAGCCCACTTCACCGTGAAGCTGGCTAAGACTACCTTCGGCCGAGCAACGGTGACGTACCTGGGCCACGTGGTGGGCAATGGCAGAGTACGACCCAAGGAAGCCAACATCTCTGCCATCCTTGAATACCCTGCCCCACTACTGGAAGGCCCTGCGGCGCTTTCTGGGCATGGCAGGGTATTACAGGAGGTTCTGCCCTAACTTCGCGGCCGCCACTGTCCCTCTCACACGGCTCACGAGTGGAGCCGTACACTACTAGTGGACAGAGGATTGCCAGGCCGCCTTCGACCAACTCAAGAACTTCCTGGCCCAGGGTCCTGTACTCATCGCCCCAGACTTCACTCAGCCCTTTGCCCTGCAGACTGATGCCAGTGATGCCGCTCTTGGTGCTGTATTACTGCAGGAGGTGGCGTACCACTCCAGCAAACTTAATATCCACCAGAGAAGATACAGCACCATTGAGAAAGAGCTCCTGGCCATCGTCTCAGCAATCCAGAAATTCGAATGCTACATACAGCCTGCTCAAGAACCACTCCAAGTCTACACAGACCACAATCCATTGGCCTTCCTCAATCGCAGCAAGTTTACCAATCAGCGACTTCTCAGATGGTCCCTGTTTCTCCAGCCCTACAACCTGAATGTCAACCACATAAAGGGAGGAGAACATCATCGCCGACGCCCTATCTCGCATCTAAAAACTCGACTTGACCAGAAGTCAACCACTACGACTCCACTGGGCAACAACGGCTACCTACAACTACAAATCAACCCAGTGGTGTCGTCTTCAGGGGGGAGGTATTACTGCAACCAGACTATCTCTGTTGCTACCACTGAATTATCAATTATTGTACCTGTTGCTCCCTGAGCTAGATTAGTCTAAGGCTTTAGGCTTATCAGATAGCCTTGGGCTATTTCAGAGGCATTGTCGAAACCTCCACAAAGTGTGAGAGTTAGTCTCATCTCAAAGGCCAAAGTGTACTCATCTCCTGAGGGTTCGGCTAGCAGCAACAACTACTCTCACGTCATCAGCCGAGTCAGTGAGTCAGTAACCACTTACAAAGTGACCAGTGAACACTAGGAGGTGAACAATACTATTTTTTTTCTCATATCTCATCATTTCTGTGTCCATCTTATCTTTCCATTCATCAGTGATTATCATCCATTTATTCATTGGTGGTGGTTATTATTATCTATTATTATTGTGTGTCATTGTGTGGGTTTCTTGTGTTTTCCTTTTCTCATTATCTGTGTGTCATTTTGTCTTTGGTTTAATCTTCGTTTTGGTATATTATTTTGTTATGCTTAATGACCTTCACACCATTTACTTGATTTAAACGACCATAAGGTCTTAAGAGCAAGTAACGTAATTACTCTCACTTGCTACAGGTGTTGTTAATATTGTTGTTTCTTACTTATACATTAAATTTATGTTAAGGACTATCTTCGTATTTTCATCACCTCATTTAATGTTCGGGTAACCAGTTTCTTAAATTATCACCCTAGACAAAACTACTGTGTTGCTCGTAACAGTATATATAATAGTTGATGATTATTACGCTATTTTTCAGCACCACTCGCTATAATGAAACTGTAAAACATCGGACCCCACACTAGGCTGGTCCAGGCATAAAGCGGTGTGTGTGTGTGTGTGTGTGTGTGTGTGTGTGTGTGTGTGTGTGTGTGTGTGTGTGTGTGTGTACCTGCCTCCCTTCTCCACCCCCCAAACACACACACTTCCTGCCGCGTGTGAGGTGGCTGAGTCCGCGGAGCCTCAGCGAAGAATGATGAGCCCCCAACATGCACAGCCTCCCGCTGGGCAGCGATGAATCAAGGGCGCGATAAAAGAACTCCGACTGGATCACAGGAATAATTAAAGTGGAGCTGAGCGGCGATCGCCCCAAGACAAACGAGGAAAGAACCTGAAGGGACGAAGTGAGAGAGAGAGAGAGAGAGAGAGAGAGAGAGAGAGAGAGAGAGAGAGAGAGAGAGAGAGAGAGAGAGAGAGAGAGAGAGAGTCAACATTTCCATCCCCACCTTCGTCTGACTTATTTGAATGAAAAGTCCGACACAGTTACTCCTGGCCACACACATTTTTCCCCCTCTCAACACTTCCTCCCGCCAGGCAGAGTAAGAGTCTGAAAACAGCACGCAAAACCAGTCATGAAATAGGAGAGTTTGGGCTTCATCATCACAGGCGCCATGCTGTTACAAAAAGAGCCGCGCAAAATTCGAAGTGATACTGATACAATCTTTTTTTATACTTTTTTCGAGATCCTGACGATACGTAGAGCACAAAAAGAAACTTGCATCAGCATGAATTTGAATTTCGCGCGGCTCTTTCGGTAAAAATGGTAACGCTTGTAATGAAATTAGACAAAGCTCTTTAATTCTACGGCTCTGCGTAAAACAAGCCGCCGCCAGAAGATGGTCCCAGCTCGTAAACTGTCCAGGGCTACGAGAGAAACGATCCATATTTCAAGGAACAAACAAAAAGTCCTTTAATTTCACGTCCATCCGCCATCCACTCCTTTCACATCCGACGGTTTCATCCTGGCAGCCACAGGTGTCTGATTAGGTATAACGAACCCTGGACAGGTGTGGTTATTCTTTGTTTTTTAGGGGGTGAGGACTGGATTGATATTCCCGACTGATATAGTTTGGGGGACGTTACTGTAGTACTGACTGTAGACTGTTTTTTTAGGGGGGAGGTAGAGACTGGCCTATCTTTCCTGTCTGATATAGTTTGGGGGACGTTAGTAGTAGACAAAGTTACTTAAACGCGGAATTAGCAGATTTTGTTAAGGCATTCCGACATTAACGTCAATCTACTAACCTGTTTTATTTGTTTTTATTAAGGGTAAGGTGACACAGCAAGAAGCCTATGTAAAGAATATCATCCCAACAGTCTTGGCCCCTACAAGTGTGTTCCCCTATTAAAAAAAAAAAAAAGCTTCTTATATACTGTGTGTTTGTGTGTACTCTGTGTTAGGTAAGGTAAAGTAAGGGGCATACGTTCTGTGTGGCTACATAATACTTTTCCCTAAGGTGCAGAATACAACCAAAACTCCACGGAAGTTGCGTTGAACATGAAAGTCTGATTCTCCGGCAACGGCCCCCTCAGAGACGCAATCCCCATATCTGATCGTACACCGAGAACCAAGGAACTATCGAACCCCAATGGATCGTTGGGGAGGGAGATGAGCAAACCAGCCGTACAATGCCTGCCAATAACCGCACAATTCCCGGCCCGCAGCCTCCCTCCCCACTCGTCTTTACATTGTCGTCTTCACAGTGGAGACAACCTTCCGCGCCGTGATGATGGTTCAGGCGACACCGGTGGAAGACTTCATCATCACGACGAGTATGATTCTTTTAATTCTTGCGTCATTAAATCAAAGAGTTATGACGATAATGAGGCACAAATGAACTTTCTCTTAAATATTCCAAAGTCCGGTCTCTCTTACCACCACCGAAGTCAAACAAAACTTTACCTTCCCCGTTTTGCATTAAGTTGGGGAAGACTTTCATCAAGACTGAGAGGAAAAGAAATTAAAGTAACTCTCCTGCACTGGCACCAGAAGCTCGCATAACGCTGTACACCTTCCCTCGCATTGTAGATGCTGCCTTCCTTGCTAAAAAATAAATAAAATAAATAATAAAAATAGAAATCTACTCTACCTCCACTTGGAAATTTTTTATGAAGACTGAGGAAAAAAAATATTACAGTAATCGTTCTTCACTGATGCAAGACAACGGCCCACATGACGCTGTGCACCTCTCCTCCCCACCGTCTCTCTTACCGTTAATAAAGAAAAACAAAACTATTTCTACTTTGCCTCAGCTTGGAAATTTTTCATCGTGAGTGTGAAGAAAAAACACAGACGTAATCCTCCCTCATTGATCAAGGACAAAGGCTCGCATAACGCTGCGCACCTTTCCTCACCCTCAACGATGCATCCTCCCTCACCACTACTGAAGAAAAACAAAACTATTTATATTTTGCCTCAGCTTGGAAAACTTTCATGAAGACTGCGAGGAAAAGAAATATTAGAGTAATCTCCCTGCACTGACGCCAGACAAAAGACCTTCATAAATCTGCACACCTTCCCTGTTTCTCCTACATTACTAAAACAAAAGACCTCCTATATTTATTTTGCATCATCTTAGAACAAAATAGTCGTGAAGGATCATATTCTTCAACATTTTTTCTCTACTCCACTTTCTTTTAGTTTTGCTAGCGGGCTTTTTTGTGTTTATTTTTGCCCTTGAGCTACTTCCTTGACTTTAAAAAAAAAAAATCTGCGCCAAGGTCACTTATAACAAGGCTTTCGCGGGAGTTCTGTGGGTTTCCATAGATAGTTTAAGGGAAGAGTCCTCCGTGAAAATATGAAAATTTTCCAAAAATACGAAATTGAGTTATATGGTCTATGGCAACATCCTATCCTTTGGCTTTCGAATTGTAGATAATTTTTCAGTCTGACATAAATCTAAATGCCAATAGCGAGGAGATTTAAATGGCTACTGCGTTGGCGTGGCACGCTGACTATGGCGCATTAGCTGGCATGCCAAAGTATGGAATAAATGTTGAAAAATCAAACATGCAGCAATCTTCAGGGTGAAGTTTATAACCCATGTAACAGTTTTGGAACAATTTGGGTAGGCGGTGGCTGAGTGGTTAGCGCGCGGGCCCCGCATCCATTGCGTGATGGACGACGCGGGTTCGAATCCGCAGCTACCACCTGGGATTTTTCAGTCACCGCCGAGTGGCTTGAAACTACCCACATGCTGTCCTGAAGACCACCCATCAACCCGGACTGTAGAGGAAACCAACCGTCCAAGTGAATCAAGAACGAGCTCCGGGGGAGCATGAGTCAAGAAAAGACGGCGCCACTATAAACACTTGCCAGCGCCATGACGGGCTGGGGCCGAATACCATCTAGGCCCCTCAAGAGAGCCTACCTGCGCTATAGGCTGGCACGTAAAATAAAAAAATATGGATATGAAAAGTGCAACATGCTCACAAAAATGTTTGGAACAAATTAATACATAGAAAAAATATTAGAAATGAGAGAAAAGAGAAGAATTGCACCGAAGAAGAAATTAGAGAAGAAGAGGAAGACAGAGAAAGGACTTCCAACCGATAGCTATGCATCTGGAGAGTACTGATCGAACCTTGCAACAATGAGGGCAGTGGCGCGCCCTGACACCCTCACCTTTGAGCGATTAATACCTTTATAAGGGAGAACAAGGTGCCTGATCCTTTTATGCACTCACTGATATGTGATTACTGATCCCATAAAATTCACATGAAAGTAGCATTGACGGTACAAAACCTTCACTGGGCCGACGAACTTTAGCAAAACTTTAATCGCGTTTTCCTCAAAACTAGCACAAAATGAACAAAAAAATTTTTTTGCTTTTATTTTCTGCACGACTTTCATTAAGCTTTAGGACATACAAGATCATATATCATACTAACATTCTACAAGATTTTTTTTTTTTAAACGGCATAGTATCGATATATGGGAAAATTATCCAAAAAACAATTAAAATTCTTAAATTAACAAAAATAGTTTTCAAAAAAACATCTTGACAAATTGTTAGAATAACAATGAATTATCAGATGTGCGTGTCAAGAAAATCAGTAAAACAATGGCTGAGAAAAATTCAAAATTTTCATAAAAAAAACGAAAAATAATTTTCTTAGTTTTTCTATTCATCTGATCAACTTGAAATTTTCATATGATAACAAAGGTACTAATCTATACAACATATAAATTATTCATGACAATAGATGCAACTTTAATCCACGGCAGACTTTCCCCTTAATGCCCCTGGTGGTAGTTTAACCCTTCCTCTGTACCATGAACCTAAAATAAACACTCACTAGAGCCCGACTGATCATCTTTTCTGGCCCTTGTAAAGAGTTGACGTGGGAGGCGGAAGCGTCTGAGAATACCGCCCAAAGAAACACACACGTGATATTCCCTCCCCGACGGTACACAAAAGGCTCGCATAAGAAGTACACTTAATATGACTCTGCAGAACTTGCATACATAATAGCTTCCTGCCGTAACAAAACTCCTATTCCTACTTGCCCTCAACTCGGGAAATATTTCATCCTGAGTGTGACGAAGAGAACCACAAACGTAATCCTCTCTCATCGATGCCAGACAAACCCTCGCCTAAAGCTGTGCACCTTCCATCACAACTCTTACCACTATTGAATAAAGCACAAAATATATCTACTTTGCCTAATTTCGGGAAATTTCATCGTTGGTGTGAGGATTGATGATGATTATTGGGACGTTTGGTCTTGGCGCCCCAACTGCAAGGATAAGTGTGAGAAAAAAAACTTAATTCTCCTTCACTAACGCAGGACAAAGGACCACATAAGAAATACATTTGATATCCCTCTGCACAGCTTGCATACATAACAGCTTCCTTCCTTAACAATACTCCTATTTCAACTTTGCCTCAGCTTATAAATTTTTCCTCGTGTGTGTGAGGAAGAGGAACAAACTTCAGTCTTCAGTAACGTCACAGAAAGACTCGCATGAAAGTGAATAAGTAACGCCGTATTAGCATTTTTTTAGTGGTTAGTTTGGCTTTTTAATTCCAGTTTTAAGATAAAGTTACTCGTAGCTATATAAATGTTGGTGTTTCACAAGTAAGTCTACGTTACAAACTCATTCGTAAAAGTGGTATAAAAATCAACATAACCAACTAACCGCCAAATTTAACCCTTATGTGGTTAGTTTAATTCCTGTTTTGGGATGGAGTTACTCGTAGCTATAGAAGTGTTCGATTTTCACAAGGAATTTGACATGTTACAAACTCAGTCGTAAAAGTGGTATAAAGATCAACAAAACCAACTAACCGCCTATTTTAGCACTTATGTGGTTAGTTTAATTCCAGTTTTGGGATGGAGTTACTCGTAGCTATATAAGTATTCGATTTTCACAAACTCGTACTAAAACTGGCAGAAAAAAATCCACAAAACTAACTAACCACGCCTTGAAAAACGGGTCAAAAAAGATAAATCCGCCACATTACTGCTGACGAAGACTAATACGGCGCTTAAATGACCAGGTGTTAATATCCCTTCGTACAGCCTGCATGCATAA
The DNA here is from genome assembly GCF_024679095.1 of Eriocheir sinensis. Classification (NCBI taxonomy): domain Eukaryota; kingdom Metazoa; phylum Arthropoda; class Malacostraca; order Decapoda; family Varunidae; genus Eriocheir; species Eriocheir sinensis. The sequence continues at coordinate 2,062,747 of NC_066513.1, forward strand.
CACACCTCCTGCCTCTGCGGAATGGACTGTCAAGGCGATAACTTTTTCTCGTTTTCATCACATTACCATTACATTTACACACACACATTTACGTTAAAATACTGGCGGGAGAGACTACTGTGTGCATGTTGGTGAGTGTGGTGACAGCATGTGGTGGTGGTGGTTATGGTGGTGACTGGTAGTTGTGATGGTGACTGACTGGTGTGGTGGCAGTGGTGGTAGTGATGGTGACTGGGATGGTAGTGAGGAATGGAAAGATGGTGGTGATTGGGGAGGGTGGTGATGGTTGCGGTGAATGCAGCAATGGTGATCGATGTAAAAGTGGTGGTGATGGTGATGGTGATGATGATGGTGATGATGGTAGTGATGGTGATGCTTTTATTCGGCCTTCTCCCTGACTGCAAGAATAATGGCGTGGTTTGTTCATTGACTTTTCGCGCCTTTCTTTGCTTTAAGCCTAGTATATTATGTCCTTCCAATCGGCGGTCACTGGACTTGTTTGTTTCGTACTGCTTGCACCTTTTCTTCAGTATGAAAATGATTCCTGCCACTCTTCCACTGATGCTAGGGAATTATTTTTTTCGTTTCCTGGTGGATTCTTGCTAATTAAAAATCCAACTTCGCGTTCCTTCCTATCTATATGATATCCATAGAACAAGATCTGTCCGTCCGGCAGTGCTGTGAATGCCTCGCCCGTCCTCATAACCTCACCAAGACCCATCGTGTCCCGCGTAATCCAGCGTACTGTCTAGTTTTCTAGCACGACAGCTAAAATGCTCTCTCTTGCTTAACATTGTACGTTGATACTCGGCAGAGCCCTATATATATGAAAGTGCATGGGTTCTTATGATCTGCACCATCCCAGGACGGAACATATCAGCGAGGCGTCTCCAGTTTGTCAGCCCGGGACGCCTCCGCTAGCAATGGGAACCTGCCACTGGTAAGATGGGTTCAGACATATGTCAGGGACCTGCAGCACACGCAATTTCTTGGGCGTGGTTCACCTGGCTGGAGCCTGGCAACAACTATCATTGTCCCATAGAAAGCTGCTAGCCGTCCCAGCCACCTTTGCTGCCGCCCAAAGTTTTAACCAGAACCCTAGCACGTGGGACAGGAATTCAAGTTATCCGCTTTCCCCAAGGATTACCTGTAAACCATACACATACATATATAAATACATACATACATATAGACTAGCTTCACATACTCAAGCACATCCGCTAACAACCCTAATTTTCCCGAGTTTCCCTGAAGTTCCCTTAGGCTCAGGCTTATCTCTCCTCCTCTCTGTGATTATTACATGGGACAGGCGGCCGAGGCCAGGAAAATTTGATGAGCGAGGACTCGACTCGACCTTTCCATTCACCGTCCGTCACTTATTGGTACTTCACGAAACGTTCACTTTCTAGGAAGCCTTTCTGTTGGCTTATGACCTTTAAGTAGTGATTTACTTGTGCTCTCGAACCTTCCTGCCACTACAACTACCACTGTCATTACGATAGTTTACTTTTATCAAATACTAGAAAGAGAGGAAGGAAATAAGAACGTAAGGAGGAGGTAAATCGCGAATTGGCTCGGGAACATGAAGGCCACCGAGCACCTCACTGATAATGGCTGAGCCCCGCGCCGATCTCTTCATCACCTCTAATAATTCCTCTTTCCTCCTCCTCCTCCTCCTCTAATCGAATCTCTTAACTTTTTCTGCCCCTCCTCCTCCTCTTGTCTTTTTTCTTCCTGCTTCTCCTCCTCCTCTTCCATTTCCTTCTCCTCTTCCTCCTCATCATCACCATCATCACCATCATCACCATCATCATCACCATCATCATCATCCATTCATCCATACAGTTACCAAATGAGTTATTCAACCAACCACCCATTCATCCATCTATCCAGCCATCCTTAGCCTTTCCTTCGTCCATCCAAGAAGGGGAATAAAAGGAGGGGTAGGGGAATAGGAGAATTGGGAAAGGGGAGATTGTGGAAGAGAAGGGGAAGGGATGGGGAGGCGGGAGAGAGAAGAAGGGATTGGAGAGATGTGGAGAAGGAAGAAGGGATGGGGATACGGGACCAGGGAGAAGGGATGGGGATACGGGACCGGGGGGAAGGGCTGGGGGAGACGGAAGGAAGGGGAAGGGATAGGAAGACGAAAGCAGCTAGGGGAAGGGATGGATTAAACGGAAGGAGGAGGAAGGGATGGGGGAAACGGAAGGAGGAGGAAGGGATGGGGGAAACGGAAGGAGGAGGAAGGGATGGGGAAAACGGAAGGAGGAGGAAGGGATGGGGGAAACGCAAAGAGTAGGAAGGGCTCGGGGACACGGCAGGAGGCGGACGGGATGGGGGAAACGGATGGAGGAGGAAGGGATGGGGGAAACGGAAGGAGGAGGAAGGGATGGGGGAAACGGAAAGAGGAGGAAGGGATGGGGGAAACGGAAGGAGGAGGAAGGGATGGGGGAAACGGAAGGAGGAGGAAGGGATGGGGAAAACGGAAGGAGGAGGAAGGGATGGGGGAAACGGAAGAGGAGGAAGGGATGGAGGAAACGAGAGAGGGGGAAGGGATGGAGAAGAAAGAGAAGGGATTGGAGAGACAGGAGAGGGGAAGGAGGACACAGGATAGGAAAGAAAGGAAGGAAGAAGAGGAGAAGGGGAAGAGGAGAGGATGAAGAGAGAAGGTATTTAGGAGACTGGGGAGGAAAGACTGGATGGAGAGGCGGGAGAGGAAAGGAGAAGAAAGGGTGAGACGGGAGGAAATGGAAAAGGGCGCATCAATTCCTCACCTCTGCTTCAACTATTTAGAACGCTAACCCACCGACACACTAACACGCTGACACGCTCTCCACCCTGCTGACACCATGACACGCTGACAACTCACTCTTACCTGGCGCCGCTCTCCCTCCTCCGCCGCCCACCTGTTGAAAGCAGTCACGCTTACCTGTGGAGGAAACAATGAGGAGCGTGAGAAAGACGGGCTGGGAATGATTTTAGTGTTTTATTATTATCATTATTATTATTAATATTATCATTATTATTATTATTATTATTATTATTAGTAGTAGTAGTAGTAGTAGTAGTAGTAGTAGTAGTAGTAGTAGTAGTAGTAGTAGTAGTAGTAGTAGTAGTAGTAGTAGTAGTAGTAGTAGTAGTAGTAGTAGTAGTAGTAGTAGTAGTAGTAGTAGTAGTAGTAAAAGTAGTAGTAGTAGTAAAGTAAAAGTAGTAGTTAAATTATTATCATTATCATCATTTATCATTATCACTATCATCATTATTATCAGTAGTAGTAGTAGTAGTAGTAGCTGTAGTCTCTAACCTGATTAAAATATTTTGGACATGTCCTGACTCATTAACTCAGTAAGAGCCAAACTGTCAGACAATAGAGATGTCACTGACTACAAGACAATGTGCCTTGGAAACAAAGATTACTACTACTACTACTACTACTATTACAACCACTAATAATATCGATAATATTAATAATAATAATAATAATAATAATAATAATAATAATAATAATAATAATAATAATAATAATAATAATAATAATAATAATAATAGCAATAATAATAGTAATTTATAACAACAACAATAATACCACCACCACCACATACAACATTCCCGCACATCTGCAAATGTAATCAACAACGCTATTCAGCATTGATCACTGGCCAGCGTGCGTGGTGTATGTATATCCCTACACCTGCATATCCCTTCAATCACACATTCCAACATTCTACATCCTTGCACGTGCATGAGCTACGTGCGGGGTCGCCAGCCACTCGGGGCAGCAACGTATCCAACTAGTTAAGGACCAACGTGAAGAATGTCTTGGGGGAGGCACGAGGCACTTCCTCCGCCGCCGCTTCTCATTCTAGTGAAGCAAGTCGGCAAAATTAGCCCGCGCCTTCCCAGGACCCGGATTCTTGCACTCACAGGATTTAATTAAGGGTTTAGGCGGAAACAAAGACGCGAGGAAGCAGGAGCGAGACCCAAAGGTGGTGTTGTGTCTATTTGGACAAGCACCACGACACGCACACACGCAGCCCCAGGTACCGGCGAGGAACAGGTGGTTGGGTAATTACCTGACGGGGGAATGAAGCACATGGCGACCCCTCCTCCCCCCAAAAAAGAATATTCAAAGGATAACATCAAGAAATGTACAGCAAAATTGTCACCAAAATCATTAAAAACTTAAGAACACAAATTCAACAAACATGTATATCAAGGCGAACACAAAAATGGTTAACGTATACAGAAAAAAAATGCTAAAAAAAAATGGGATAACACGGCAAGGCATCTTAGATTTTTTTTGTGTGTGTGTGGCTTCCTGGACTTTTTTAATGAAGCAGCGTGTCGCAGACGTTTGGCTTTGAGCTGCTCTGTACCGTAAAAATTTAAAGAGTAAAAAAAATAGAGTAATTGCAAAAAACTAATAACCCTACGTTCTCCACGCCCCGAGCCGCTGCACCGGGCGGCGGCGTCAGCGGGCTGGCGGTGCCGTCCGTGGCAAGCATCACGCCTTGGACTCCTTTCCCAAGCCAACTTTTCTTTCAGTCTACATATAACCAAAAGCGGCAGAAAATACAAGTGACTTGCCAGCGTCAAATGTTTCCCTGTATTCCATAATTATGTGAACTGAACTCAACGCTATAAAAATCATATTAATGGTAAATTAATTGAAACTATGAACATATAACGCTATTAGCGAACGGCAATTTTAGGATCCATCCTCGAGAGCATCTTATTTTCCCTTCCAATAAAGAAAACAGTCAAAAGGAAAAGAAAGGATATATTAACAACATAGCCAGCGAAACAAACTCTACCCCCAAGAAAAGAGGAGAGTTCACTCTTCCAACTACTCGAAGTGTAGAGCTCTTTTCTCTTTTGCCTCGGCTTTGTTCTGATGTGGTTGTTCTCCTCTCCTCAACAGCTTGGCGAGCGCTGCGGGAATGCGTCATGAACTATTTTGCTGCCGCGGATACGTTAAATTAAATCAGCGTGTGGCGGTGTACTGCTCGCCGGGGACGTGATGCACCGCGCTGACCTGCTCTGCGCCTTTTCTTCCACCAGAGCGAGCAAAAAACGCGCCCAAACCCTGAACTTTTCTGATCGAGGCTTTGTTACGAATACTCATCGATCTTATCTTTTCGTTCTATTATGATTCCTGATCCTTTATTTAGATGGATCACGTATGAATAGAAGCCTGCCAATACTGATCCATCTACTGGCATCATCCTTTTCAAGTGAGCGACGGCAATTCCTTTCAACGCAAAGAGCCTGACAATAGGGACACATTTGATGCGACAACCTGTTCGAGAGCAAAGAGCGAGGGATCAGAATCACGACCAAATCTCTCGAGGGAAGAAGATGAATGGGATTTTGTTACCTGCAGCGCCTCGCTTCGCCTCGCGCTCCCAGCTGGGTGCACCTCAGCCACGGAGACTCGGTTCATTTAGTATATTCGCTTTTCTAACTGGTGCAGTCTCTTTACTCCACAATACCGACGAGCGCAAACAAATGGTAATGTAACTTAAACTTTGCTATCAGTCGTAAATTGCACGAGGTGATTATGATTAAAAGATGTCTTTTCGTACTAAAAAATATCAGTCGTGTTTAGAAAAGGGAGTTTTCAATTTCTTTTTTATTCTCTCTCTTGCTAAACAAATTTTAATAAGACCACCATCACTCCGCCGAGGCATTCATTACCAGCCAACTGAGAACCCCGGCCAACGACGAGCCTCTGTAGCCTCCAGCAGAGTACCAACACGCAGGACCGGATCCTCCACCAATTTAAACAATACATTTTGATTTAATAAGGTTAGTATTGTAATCATAACTAAATGAGTGTCAGTACCATGTAGTCAAGTGCCTGCACGTTTTCCTTTCTTTTGTTACCATGGTAATCCATGCAATTTGGATGGTCCATTTTCTCTTACGACAATAAGAGAGAATTGGCCCAGCTGTGTGATGTTAATGTTAATTAAACCATTAAAACCAACAAAAAATAAAATATTTCCCCAATTTTTTTCTTTTGCTTCCTGGACAGTCCAGGAAGCAGGCGTTTTGTATCCCCGGGTTTATAGTGGCGCCATCTACACATTTCAACATTCATTATATATATATATATATATATATATATATATATATATATATATATATATATATATATATATATATATATATATATATATATATTATATATATAGTTACATTATTATATTCATATGAGTAACTGGAATTGTATGTATGTAAAAAAAAAAGTAAGAATAACTTGTGCTTATTTTATTTTGAATTTATGCATATTGATAATCGGAAGAATAGTCCCGTTGTATTTTATTTTGAATTTATGGATATTGATAATCGGAAGAATAGTCCCGTTGTATTTTATTTTGAATTTATGGATATTGATAATCGGAAGAATAGTCATTGTAGTGTTTTTTGGCCATTAGATTAATTAGACTATAGTTTGTGGTGTATGCAATGGAGTTGGCCAACACGACAGCAATAGTGAGGCAACTTGAGCGAGGCGAAGCACGTACAAAAACACATTCACTCTTTCCCTCTCCTCTTTCACTCACACACTCACTCCTCTCTCACTCACTCACACACTGCCTCACTCCCCCTCCTCGGCCAGGTCGCCCAGTACAGGGTAGTGCCGACATGAGCCTCTACCTAACCAAGTTTTAGCTTGACAAAATAAAGGGTCGCGAGCACCGACACACAGCGGTTGGGATACATGGATACATAGTAGGAGAGAGAGAGAGAGAGAGAGAGAGAGAGAGAGAGAGAGAGAGAGAGAGAGAGAGAGTGTAAAAGCCAAACAATGATAATTTTATCTGCACCTCTTTCCCCTTCCTTTATTTACCTCTCTCTCTCTCTCTCTCTCTCTCTCTCTCTCTCTCTCTCTCTCTCTCCTCAACAAGATGGGAAGTGAAGAGAAAGAGAAAAGGACAGGAGTAGGAGAAAAAAAAAGACAGAAAAAGAAATAAGGAGACAAAGAAAGGCACACAGACAGAGAAACAAGAGACACACACAGACAGACAGACAGACAGAGGTAGGGAGGGAGAGAAAGGTAAGCGAGCGAATAAATAAATTGATAACCTGACACAGCTGGGGCACAAAAAGTAGGTCACACACACACACACACACACACACACACACACACACACACACATGCATTAACCCCCCCCCAACCTCTCCGTGTACAGTGACAGTTTCATTACAGAGCGGCGCATGGAGAGCATTTTTCTTCCTCTTTATTATAAGCCCGGGCGTGTTTCCATTGCCTCGGATTATAACGCGGCTGAGTGATGCGTCGACTCTCGCGTCTTGTCACTACAGGCGCGTATAGAAAATGGGATGAGCGCTTTTGTTTATCTCATGCCTGTGCCAGTGTTCTCTCTCTCTCTCTCTCTCTCTCTCTCTCTCTCTCTCTCTCTCTCTCTCTCTCTCTCTCTCTCTCTCTCTCTCTCTCTCTCCGTGCCTAACCCCCGTTCACACCTGATGCTGCCGCCTGGGTCATGGGTGCTCCTCGCCGCCCACGCCCGGAGCCTCACAGGTGAACGCACTTAAAAGCCACACTAACGCCACAATTACATTACAGGCACGGCAGAAAAATCACCTCGCCGCTTTCAACCTTCATGCCTTTGTACAACACCCCTTGCCACACTCTCTCTCTCACACACACACACACACACACACACACACACCTCTCCGTGGTGCAACTGGTTAGAGCGCCGCGCTGCAAGGCTTCACGGCCAAACAGGCGGCGGTTCGAAGCCCCGCTCAGGCCGGATTCTTTTCGTTGACTACACTATATTGTATAAAGTTCCTTAATATAAGCCTCATAACAGTGTGTCCTCCCTCATCCACACTCAGTGATTTACTTTAGTACTACTCATTTATACCTTCATAATTCTTCCGTTATACCATTACCATACTTCCAGCTCTTCCCTGAATAAAAATAATAGCACCACTATAATTTGGCGATAAGAGCACCATTACTTTTATCGGATAGGTACATACTATATAACCACCGAAACGTACACCATAATAAACCACAAACCACTACGCTACCAATAGTTACTAGGTAATTAGGCTATGTAAGTAACACGTTACCCTACTCTCCACTTTTATTTAAGGTGCCTATCAGTATTAGAAAGTATACTACATTTAGGAGTGGTTACTGTCCACTCTTGAGCAAGGGGGATGAGGTGTGTGGTGTGTGAGGTCCTGGCAGTACCCAGAGATCGACGCGTTAATGAGCAGGCACTTGCTCGTGTCGGGAGGGTACCTGCTGGCGAAAGGGAGTCCAACTCGTGATCAGGCCGTGGTGGTGAATTACACACATACACACACACACGTAATCATATGAGATTTACATTTATATTTATATTTATATTAGATTAATTAATATTATACAATTTAAGTTTCTATTTAAATTTTATGTACGCAAATGAATCGATGTTTAACATGTAAATTTTCAGACTTTGGCTGCACACCAAATAAATAAACCGTTTATTATTATTATTATTATTATTATTATTATTATTATTATTATTATTATTATTATTATTATTATTATTATTATTATTATTATTATTATTATTATTATTATTACACAACCGTTCGCACGTCTGGAGTTAGGTAATCCTTCAGCATGTGGAGGTCAGAGCCATGCTATAGAGCAGCTTTACTCCACACACCCCGTCCTGAGATGGTGACTGGCAACACTGTTAAACCAATTATAGTGACTGGCAACATTGACAACCCTTCTATAGCGCACCGGTTACGGTTGTACTCTGGAAAAGTTTCAGCGAACGATCACTGACTTCCTCCCGGGCACGGCACGTGTGGTGCTTCCTCCACTCAGCCGCAGCACAGGACGTGCTGGCGTGACCCCGGCCACCGCCGTCAGCTGGCTCCTCTATATAGGGCCGAGGCGCTAGGCGGTTGTCTTGGGTGTCTTGCGGTGGCGTGAACACTGTTCAAGATTATTTTTTACATCGACTAATTAAACTCAGGATTATCTGATCTACTTTTAAACTGAAAGAACAGCTTTCATTAAGACGGCGTAGCCACGGTGGCGCCCTGGGTGGATTATGCTGATTGCACTGCACCGTGCGAGAAATGTTGCAGAAAGCATTGGAAAAAATTATTACTACTCATCGGATGACTACATGAACGGCTTCCGCAATTGTGGTCTTTAGGGTCCCCGTGGGTAACAAACTCAGCAGCAGAATAATATACCTCGCTTTTTATTTCAGTGTGGCAGTGAGGCACGTGACCCTTATCAAATGTAACCTAAAAACTCAAGTTTGGAAAGTTTCGTTTAGTCGGCGCAACATCTGTGGTCATATGCCGGAGAGAGACAGAAGGGGAAGGAATTATAGGAGAAGAGAACAGATCCAAGGAGACGGGACACAACCCCCGATTAATACCTGGTACCCATTTACTGCTGGGTGGACAGGGGCGTAGGGTATCGGAAAAGCCGCCCAAATTCTTCCACTTCGCCCGGGAATCGAACCTGGGCTCTCTCGGTTGTGAGCCGAGTGTGCCAACCACTGCACCATGAAGCCCCCCTAAAAACTCTAAGCCAAGCAGTCTACGAGTATAGCAGGCTTCTTCAAAACCATAGTAGCACCAGACTACCCACTGGTCGCCCTTACTTTACTATCGACAAAAATTGTCCAGAGGTAGCCGGTTCTTACCCACCGTGGGCTCAAGGGACAATAAGACGGAGATGAGCACCAAGGCCACGCGTAGCTGACGTATGTCACAACTGTACTTACAAAACAAAGCTGTAAAAACCTTTCGCTACTCGGGGGCTAACCAGTGACTGCATCCACGTGCACCCAACACGTCCCTGATTCTCCCCAAATACACCCTGGGGCAGTGCTTAAACACCCGACTCCCCGGCAGGGCTTGTCACAGGCTTCCGCCAAGGAACTAATAGTGATGGCCACTGGCACCACCGACATGCTGTGACTCATTGACATAGCACCCCACAATACGACAAGGACATGTTGTGACCCGCTGACACAGTACCCCCACATAAAGACACAGACATGCTGTGACCCGCTGACACAGCACCCCCACAGTAAGACACAAATATGCTGTGACCCGTTGACACAGCACCCCCACATAAATACACAGACATGCTGTGACCCGCTGACACAGCACCCTAACAGTAAGACACAGACATGCTGTGACCCGCTGACACACCACCCTACCAGAGAGACACGGACATACTGTGACCCGCTGACACAGCATCCCCACAGTAAGACACAGACATGCTGTGACCCGCTGACACAGAGACACGGACATACTGCGACCCGCTGACACAGCACCCCCACAGTCAGACACAGACATGCTGTGACCCGCTGACACAGCACCCCCACAGTAAGACACAGACATACTGTGACCCGCTGACACAGCACCCTAACAGTAAGACACAGACATACTGTGACCCGCTGACACAGCACCCTACCAAAGAGACACGGACATACTGTGACCCGCTGACACAGCACCCCCACAGTAAGACACAGACATACTGTGACCCGCTGACACAGCACCCTAACAGTAAGACACAGACATACTGTGACCCGCTGACACAGCACCCCCACAGTAAGACACAGACATGCTGTGACCCGCTGACACAGCACCCCCACAGTAAGACACAAATATGCTGTGACCCGTTGACACAGCACCCCCACATAAATACACAGACATACTGTGACCCGCTGACACAGCACCCCCACAGTAAGACACAGACATACTGTGACCCGCTGACACAGCACCCCCACAGTAAGACACAGACATGCTGTGACCCTCTGACACAGCACCCCCACAGTAAGACACAGACATACTGTGACCCGCTGACACAGCACCCCCACAGTAAGACACAGACATACTGTGACCCGCTGACACAGCACCCCCACAGTAAGACACAGACATACTGTGACCCGCTGACACAGCACCCCCACAGTAAGACACAGACATACTGTGACCCGCTGACACAGCACCCCCACATAAAGACACAGACATACTGTGACCCGCTGACACAGCACCCTAACGGCAAGACCCGAACATGCTGTAACCCGCTGACACAGCACCCCCACAGTAAGACACAGACATACTGTGACCCGCTGACACAGCACCCTAACGGCAAGACGCGAACATGCTGTAACCCGCTGACACAGCACCCCCACAGTAAGACACAGACATACTGTGACCCGCTGACACAGCACCCCCACAGTAAGACAGACATACTGTGACCCGCTGACACACCATTTGCACAGCCAGATCGACGGGGGCACAGAAAAGCTGGCGGCAGTCCCAGGGATGCACTTGACTGCCGGGGATGGTAAATGGTGCCACTCCTTTGATGGTGGAAGGTGAACAAGAATCTTGTAATTCAGGAGACATTCATTTATTAAAAAAAAATAATAATAATAAATGATATTGCTCTGTTTAGCTTCTCGCGTGTTTTTCTGAATCAATATTGCTGCTGGACTGACCAGGAAGGGATCGACTCAACTGATCGAACAACAGCAGTCATAAATTATTCATATCTTTCAATCAACAAAGCGGAGATAGAGATGGGGAGGATAAAAAGTGTTCATGGTGAGCTAACAAGTCATTCATTACCTTTATATTCTTCCAAACCCAACCTTCGAAGCAGAAAAGCGCCACCCACCCTGCCAATGACCACAGCCGCCCCTGTGCATCACACGTCCACCGAGCGGGCACAGAGCCGCTTGCAGGGTATTAGTGTCGTCTTTGCCGCCGGCCAGGGTTGCCAAGGCCTTGCTGAAGTTACCCACGGACTTGAACGTGAAAAATAAAACTAAACGTAGTACTCCAGCTTGAAAAATAGAATGCTGTTCTATCCGAAAATGTTGATATTGGGCGTGACTAACAAATAGCCTAAACACAAGCATATCGCGACCTCCAAATATTTCCCGCGGAACAGCTTCAGAAATAGCCTATTTAGGTGGGAGAGCCACGACCTTGGCGATACTTTCTTTGTCGCCACGCCGCTCACCGCGCCGCAAACTGTGTTCAGCCCCCACTGCATCCCCCCCTCCCTCCCACCTGTCCTTTGTTACAAATTTTATTAATTTTACACTGAGCTGTTACAAAGGTCGATAATATTCCAAATGATAAAACAAACTGACTTTTGTTGAACATACCAAGCTTTAATAACAGCTAAGCATCCAACACAACAATGGCAACACAAAAATTACAAGTCAGGGCAGTCAAAGAAACAGATGGGAAGATGATATCACAACATATATCGAAGCAGACTGAAGTACTTTGAGAAAGGAGGAAGGCGTTAGATAAGGCCACTGCCTCGTAGTGTTAAGTTACCTCGGCTTTAAAAAAATGTGAAGCTATATTTATACATCAAAAGAATATGAAATCCTACCTATCATTAACACCTGACCAATATCGTGCCAAGCCGTTCTGATAAACTTAGCGAATCGAAACAGCGAAGATAACTGCCTACCGGTCACACACTCAGAGTAAGGAACACCTCCCCGTCAGTCCCGTAGAGTAAATATACCCTTCGCGCGTCAAGACTCAGCCGCCGCTCCCGCCCAGACACTCCGCTCATCCGTCACAAGACTGAGAACGTGGTAAAGGTCAGCGACACCCGCGACACAAAGGACGTGGTGGTGGTGACGGGGACGAAAACACACACACACACACAGAGAGAGAGAGAGAGAGAGAGAGAGAGAGAGAGAGAGAGAGAGAGAGAGAGAGAGAGAGAGAGAGAGAGAGAGAGAGAGAGAGAGAGAGAGAGAGAGAGAGAGAGAGAGAGAGAGAGAGAGAGAGAGAGAGAGAGGAAATAATGAAATAAGATAGAAAGAATGAAAGAAAAATGGTAAAAAGGAAAACAAGGAACGTAAAAAAGAAATAAAAAGAAAAAGATAGGGAAGGAAAAAGAAAAAATGGAGAAAGAAAATAGGAGAAAGAGCGAGACCGATAAAAAAGAAAGAAGAAAGGAAAGGAAAGAAAGGGGAAAGAAAAAAAAGGTACGCTGTTGGAGGTCATAATCACAACAAGACCTGATATACTAAGTGTCACATTATTACACAAAAATTATGTTCGTCAACCCCGTTCCTCATGCACTCTGACTGTCCCTTTACAAGACTATGTTAACACGCAGCAAAGTCACGCAAAGGCACAGTTTTCCAGTTAAAGATCAAAGGACTGGCGAGACGTGGTTTTCCTTGCACTATGTAAAAGATTAACACGCATGACAACTCCAGAACACTCACATTACAAAAATCGTGTAAATCATATGAGTTGCCGTGGGGAGAAGTCCGTGGAAAGCTTCTCGTGGCTATGAAACGCTAAAGTTGGTGGAAACGGATACAAGAAAGACAAAGTGGCAGGAGGAGAGATGTTATTACGGCGGAACTAAAAGGATAGGACGGACTGAGAAGAGGAGTCACTTGGTATGATTTTCTTTTCACTGCAGTCTTTCGTTTTAACATAATATTCAGGAAGGAGTTCAGACAGACGGCCGAGAGCAGTCAATGATAAAACACAGCCTGGCATTTTTTTCAATTCTCTTTGCTATTACATATTCAGCAAAGAACTCAGGCAGACAGGCGCGTGCAGTCAATGATAAAGTAGAATTGGCCTTTTTTCAGTTGTCTCTTTGCTGTTACATACTCAACCAAGAACTCTGACAGGGGAGAGGAGTCAGTGATGAAACACACACTGGTCATTTTTCTCAGGCAAGTATTTTTGCTCTTACATATTTAGTAAAAAGATGAGACGGATTAGGGAGAGGAGTCAATGATATAACGCAGAGTTGGCAATTATTCAGGTATGTCTTTTCGCTATTTTTAGTACTACCAATAAGATGACAGGTAAAACAGGTGAAGGGGGAGTGCAGACACTATAAGCCGCCTGTTCAGCTGCTCCAAACGTCGAGAAAGTGACGAGAAAAGGAGAGAGGACGAGAATAAAAAAATAACTACAGTAATGAAGGGACAGAAGGGGTTAGATAATAGCTATATTAAAACACTAAATAATCTAGAAGCAAAAACAAAAAATAAAAGAAGAGCAACACGAGGATTCTAAAATACAATATCAAAACCATAACAAACAAAACAAAGTATATAAAACTATCTACTTTTCTTGAAGTGTTACATGCTCAACAAAGGGATTGGACGGACAAGGAGACGAGTTAATGACAGCACGCAAGCAATATTTTTCAGGGGAGCCTTTCGTTTTGACATCCTCAATTGTGTGTTTAAGTCGCCTCAGGCATTGCAAGGACCACACGCTCACATTTGATTAGGCTTCCGTAGAGGTTGTTCAAGTATATCCAGCAAAAACAGGAAATAAAAGAAGAGCAACACGAGGATTCTAAAATACACTATCAAAAGCATAACAAACAAAACAATATAAAACTATCTACTTTTCTTGAAGTGTTACATACTAAACAAAGGGACTGGACGGACAAGGAGACGAGTTAATGATAGCACGCAAGCAATATTTTTCAGGGGAGCCTTTCGTTTTGACATCCTCAATTGTGTGTTTAAGTCGCCTCAAGCATTGCAAGGACCACACACTCACATCTGATTACTGTAGAGGTTGTTCAAGTATTTCCACGGGTAGTTTTATGAGCCTAGTGATAGTTTAACAAGACCTCTGCACCATGAACGTGAAGAAACACTCAAGAGAACCCGACTAATCTCCTTTGCAGCCTTTGTAAACAGTTGTTGTGAGAGCCCAAAGCGTCTGAGAATAAGAGTCTTTTGTCACCTCAACGGAGTGCAAAACTTGCCCCAACCTCCACCACGTCAATGTTTGGGTCCGTGAGTCACTTTTACTGCCTTTTCCCTTGTCCTGACGTCTTGGGTACGTCTTGTTCTAAGGTCGACGCCCTCATGACCGTCCACTCTCTCTCTCTCTCTCTCTCTCTCTCTCTCTCTCTCTCCACCTATGACATACGACTTCCTTTCGGCTGTCGTTTTCCATTAAGTTTTTGTCTGCCAAGTCGTTGCTAATGCACTTTCAAACTGCTTTGGACATGACGGAATCTCCCTTATAATCCATCCCGCGTTTTCTTTGTCGCCGCCTCACGGTTCGCCGCTGCCCCGCCCCGCCGTGATGCATTATCGCGGAGTCAGTTTAGCTTCTGCCTCGCGAAACCCTGCGTATCAAGGGGAGAGGGTCCTTCTGTGTATGTCTCGTCTTAGTGTGTGTGTGTGTGTGTGTGTGTGTGTGTGTGTGTTGGGGGCCATGTGTGTTTGGGAGTGAACGGTCTTGTATGTGTGTGTGTGTGTGTGTGTGTGTGTGTGTGTGTGTAGGGGGTGGGTGGGGGTGCAAGGATAAATGGGAGCAGTTTCAGGGACACGGTGTGCAGTGGGGTGCACCTCACGAGTGGTTGGAAGGCAGGTTTGGTGGTCAAAGTAATCAGGTCTGCAGTGTTACGTCACTGAATATCACGCCTACAGCACAACAGTGAAATAATATCCTTCCTACCCCCTGGCTCTCCTGTATAGTGATGAGTGTGATTTAAACAAGATTTAGTCATTCCTGTAAGGCAGCCTGATGCTTTGTCCCATTGTTCGTCTCTTTCTGTTTCTTCTGAGACGCTTTGACCCGTAGATTACAATGTATTTTCTATATCATGAGCATTGTTGCCAGAATTCCAAACCAGAAAATAACAATCCATTAAAAGTAATGCCATCACGAGGCTTGTGTTGGCAGGCCTGAGGGGTGACGGGGGGCCGCTCACGTGGTTGGAAGATGTTCTTGGTGCCAGCAGGCCACCCTTCAATTTCAATTGACATTAATTTATTAATTAAAAATAGTTATATGCCGCAGAACGACTGCAAGAGTTAGGTTTCCTGATCCTGATCTGCGCATCGCGGAACCCAATCTTTACTATCACAGAGTAACTAAGTGAAGCATCTAAGTGTGAAGAAGTACCAAGGAAGACCTAAAAGTTATGCAAAGCGGAACAGGTTAAAAGAAGAAGAGTGATTGTTGATATCCTAGTTATATGTATACATACATACGTCATCATTTACTTTTACAAAAATATAAATAAACTTGGGTGGGACAGATCCCGATAAACCGTCGACGGATCTTTTCCGTTTGGCGTACAGCGCTAAAATTAATTTTAATATAGATTTTCTTATGTATTTTTGTCCGTAGAATCCGAATATGACAACCGTTTTATGGAGAAACGAACAGTTTTTAAGTTATTTTCCTTTACGCTGCAGCCGCCAGCACGCCGCTCAAAATAGCTCGCAGAGGGCTTGGCAGGGGAGCATATTTAAACTACTCCAACCGAACTTTACGACCTACTAACGGGGGCTGCGCCCTCGACCCCTAATAACCAGGGGGCTACGCCCTCCTGGACCCCCCTCATGTATATGTGACTTATTTCAGCGAGGAGGTATTTCGCAACACCTGCTGCAGCCTCGCCGCAGCCAGCACCAGAGGCGACGCCGCGTAAACATTATCCCATATTTTCAAGAGTAAAAAAAGTCCTTGAATTGGATTTTCAAAGCGCACACCACTGGACTGCTGAAGGTTTGCAAACGGAAAAGATCCATAAATTGTATATAATACTGAATATTACGACTTTTAAAGTTTGAATTCGCCGCACACCACTGGAAGAAAATAACCCCAGGCAACACCAGTACCCCGACACTGCCACCAGCACGCCGCACACCACTGTGAAATTCACCCCCGGGGCAACACCAGTACACCGACACTGCCACCAGCACGCCGCACACCACTGGTCACCCCCGGGGCAACACCAGTACCCCGACACTGCCACCAGCACGCCGCACACCACTGGTCACCCCCGGGGCAACACCAGTACCCCGACACTGCCACCAGCACGCCGCACACCACTGGTCACCCCCGGGGCAACACAAGTACCCCGACACTGCCACCAGCACGCCGCACACCACTGGTCACCCCCGGGGCAACACCAGTACCCCGACACTGCCACCAGCACGCCGCACACCACTGGTCACCCCCGGGGCAACACCAGTACCCCGACACTGCCACCAGCACGCCGCACACCAGTGGTCACCCCCGGGGCAACACCAGTACCCCGACACTGCCACCAGCACGCCGCACACCACTGGTCACCCCCGGGGCAACACCAGTACCCCGACACTGCCACCAGCACGCCGCACACCACTGGTCACCCCCGGGGCAACACCAGTACCCCGACACCGCCACCAGCATGCCTCGCTTCAAGGCTTCATTAAGTATGGCACGACACGGGCATGTTCGTCCTGTATAACTAACACTTCCAGCTCTCCTCGCCACTCAGGGCTTACCGTGGCCGAGAAGCAACACACGGCAGGCCAACACTGTTCCTTGAAGAAACATTTTCCAAAGAATTTTTACTTGCACTTCCTTGTTCCTGAATATTCCCCCGAAAACCTCTGCACAAACTAAATTTTATATTCCCTTTCATATTCCGCACGAGGAAATGTAGCCGTGCTCTTTCCCAAAAAGTTCACACACTGCCGAGGCAGCCTTCGACTCTCTCCTTCCACTATCACGGCCCCCGCCCACTATCACCGCCGCCACAAGGATGGAAACAAAGCCCTGCCTCGGCACACACCACAACGTAGCGCTGGGACACAGTTCCTGAAAGGTTTGCGTCGCGTGGTGGAGGGACGCCGCACTTTATGAAACTTTGCGAAGGGCAACGTAATTATGAGCGTGCTGTTACATCACATTTTAATAATTATCATGATCTGCCGAAGTCACGGAAATAATTTCCTTGTCTACCTCGCACACACCATTTTAGAGTAGGAGTGTGGTGGGCATCAACACTGGGTGGCAACACAGGCGGGCCACGAGGGGATGTAATCGATGGGCCACGGTGCCGTGTGGATTACATCGTTATTTGCATGTTTCCACTTAATTAAAATTCTTTTACATTTCATTAATGCCTGATATTGGGTAACTATATTGGGTGTATGTGGAAAGCGGATGATATTTTGAAGAAGGCTTTTACTTTTCCAGATTTTTTGCAATCCTGTAAATTGCAATAAAGTCACAAAACTGTTTTTTTAAACTACACCAGGAGACGATGAATTCTTAAATGCAGGGCGGAAATAGACGGTAAATATGGAGATTCACTAAGCGCATCCAATATTGCCCCCCACGAGAATAATAACCTTTCCAAGGACTCATATACTGTTGTACTTCGCTAGTTTTACCCGCGCATCATACATGTGTGTGTGTGGGGGGGGGGGGGTCCATGGGGAGTTAGGAGGGGGGTCGAGGGAGCGAAGCCCCCTCCCCCCCCTCCACGTTAGAGGTTAGGTTATGTAACGTTCGGTTGGAGCAGTTTAACTATGCTCGCCCACCCAAAAAAAAGACGATTTCCCATGGGTCCCCCAACATCGTTAGGGGAAGGGGATCAGGCCTTTTTCTTTACTTTTAAGCACTTGTTCCTGCACCTTCATATTATGGTTGAGGGACATGTACTTCGTCCCTTAACTATGATGTGGAGGCGTAATATCGTATTTTGGAGGCGCGGACTCAATCTCTACAATTACCCAGACCTGTACATTACAACCAGGTAAATACACAGATCTAATTAAAATTTTAGCTGCTTATTCCCAACCCTGCTAAATGACGCGAGGCTGGGGCAAAAGGTGGTGGCTTCCTTGCCCACGCGCCGCGCACACCACCGCCATCACTGGCTCGATTGTTCGCTGCTGGCTTGTTCTCCCGCTCGCTCGTTCGCTCGTTCGGTTCTCTCTCTCTCTCTCTCTCTCTCTCTCTCTCTCTCTCTCTCTCTCTCTCTCTCTCTCTCTCTCTCTCTCTACGACTAAATGTTGTGTTAAATGAATGCTGTGGACGGGAAGTTGTTATACACGGCAACCAGCTGTTTCTTTACAAGCCCCAAGAGTTTACATTACCAGGGTCCAGAGAAAGAAAGTATTCTCTGTACCCTGTACATTACAAAAGAAACCAACAGCAATAAGCTCTAAACTTCGCCCTCATAACCGTTAACTAGCAGCTCCGGAGTGACAGTATTCGTATACATGGAAGAGGTTGTCTTAAGAGGTGAGGACGCCCGGGCCTATCAACACACGGGTAACAGGATGACGCCGGATATACTCAAGCTGGCAGCATTGGACCCCCTACTAAACTAGTAATTTTTTTCTCTCAGGGGCCAATGTACCATATTAGTTTATATTTTAAATTACAAAGCAGTAAAAAATATTAACAGTCTAAAGCACCTAAATCTTAAGCTTAACGCCTAACGAGTAGTATCATGTAGCTGTCAGATACCGCCAACCCAGCCCTGATAATATGAGGGAAAGGTAAGAATAATTCGTCGTCCACCTTTTACCACATCCAGTAATACAATGATAAATACAGCCACTCAGAAATGTCCCCCTTGATGGATGGAGATATTGCTCAAGCAGTATTTTACCCATAACTACCAACCCTCCGACGCCAGTCCTCGCCCCACCCTGCGCCCACCCCTGGCGGCCCCAGTACGGTTATCAACACACACGGCAAGTTACAAGACATATCTCTATGAGGTGAGGGGCTGATGAATTATCCTTGGAGTGACTGCACAGGTAACATCAGTACGTACCGTTGGCGTCGTTGGCGATCCTCGCACTTCGCCGTGGTCACACACTCGCCCCGCGGAAGCCTGGCCCACGTGGATAGAACACAATCACCGTCAGCCGCGCCACACAACGCCTTGCCATTGTTCCCGCGGCACTACACTCGCAGCACAACACAACAGTGACACGCGACGACGGAAACAGTTAGTTATGCGACCAGAAGTCACAGCCGAACGATGTCATTCGGAGACGCAGTCAACAACCCGCCGCGATGGTGGTCAACCCTCCTCTAGCCGGCGCACGGCAGCCAAGCGGGACGGCGCGCGCAGTCGACGCGAGTCGGTGAGCGAAGGAGATTCGAAACTGTCTGATTCCCTTTGAGACCAAGACAGCGTTGTGAGTAGGCCTTATCTCGCCAAAAGCCTCATCCAAGTATTGTTTGAAAAACGCATCAGCATCTCACAACTTTGCCATACGTGCGTCAAGGAGTCTCGGGGCACAGCGGTGCGGCTGGTCTCAAGGAAGCTGAGAAAGGAGTACCGTAGGAAGGGTTCGTAAACCTTTCCAGCGAACGACTCGACTCTGTTTCCCAGCCAACTAGCACTATGGATAACAAGGTATTAGTGACATACGTGTACAACCTATACTCAAGTAAATGTAATATGAATCATAATAAATCAAACCATTAATGTTTTTCTTAAACTATGAACCATAAAACAAGCATGTTATTAAACGATACACAATAAAACTGCAAGCACACACACACACACACACACACACACACACACACACACACACACACATTTGAGGCTGATGGTGTTATATAAAGCAACATTACTCGCGCTCACAAAATATATTGTGACATATTTCCACAAGGAAAAACAGTAAATGTTACGGTGCTGAAAATAGTTTGAATTCTCGTGGGGAAATAAAACGGCAGGTTCAGGCGGATAATGGCGCGGAATGCCTCTGTGTGGGGGAGGGCGACGCGGCGTGGTAAGTGCTCGTTACCCTCGAGGGAGCCGCGGCAGGTGGCGGGGACACAGTATCACGAAGAAAATTAATAATTATGTCTTTAAGTAATAAATAGAAGAGTGAATAAATAGAAATTGCAGTACTTTTTCATGCGCTTTTCCATGATGCCTCGTGTGCTACAATCGCAATGGTGTAAAATGAATAACACTTCTCCCCTGAGGTGCTTGTACGGCTGTGGACCCGGTACTTAGGCAACGACGAAAAGTGAACGAGACAAAGACAGTCATGGCGCACCTGGCGGTGGGCGGACACGTGATCATTCGCGCCACACGAGCTCTTGATGACGCGGTACAAAAGAATCTGTAGTACTTTATTCACCTTTACCACCGACGAAATCAGAATTAGAGAAAATTGATAATAGGAACAGTCACTTGTCAACTTCTGAGCATACCTATGAGGACGCTGTGTCTCTCGAAGGGAAAAATGAACTCAAACCATTTTCTTTGTGGCCGATACTCTGCCCCTCTGATTAACCTTCCAATCATGACATCTGGATGAACGCAATTATCTCTTCTGAAAACACAACAAGAAGGTATATGTACTGGAGGCTTCGTTAGCAAGTGAAAACAGTTAATTAATTTGTCCTTCGCAGCCTTTTCCTTTCAGACAACAACAGAAGCCCCGCCGGAATGATATTTATGGACCTGGAATTGCAAGTCCGCTTTAGGGACCGAACAATTGAAGTTAAGTAGAGTGGAGGCCGCGGTAATGGTCTGCCGAGAAAATGCAAACAAGGCAACAACATTACGACGGTGGCGAGCAGCTACCCCTTTATTACGTTTACGGCCCGGCTCGAGGAAGGGAAGCGTCTCGCTGCATCTCACGCCCCGAGTTTAATTAGTTTTGTCATTTACTTTACATGTTATTTCCATATTCGCCTCCCCTCCTGTTGCCAAGAGTCCGCTTCCCTCACCCGCCGCTGGTTGCAAGGCTTCTCTCGGCGGCCCGTGCTGAGGCTGAGGAGAACAGGTAGACAGGTAATCTTGAATCCTGAGAGCTGGACTAATTAACAGTGTGGGAGGAGCGTAGCGCCGTGGACAAGAGGCGAGGAAGCATAGGACGAAGACTCGCAAGGATCCGGCAGCCTCGAGAGACGCGGCGCCCAGGACAATTGGCGAGAATGTGCAGGAGGACGCCAAGAAAGGTCCCAGGCAGGTCACCCGGCAGCCTCGGGGGACGTGATGCCGATATCTTTGCTTGGAGGAGGACGGCCGAGAGAGTCAAGCTGACCCACTAAGTGATGGTGACTCGGAGCTGATGATGAGGCCTGAATGGTAACGGATGGGTAAAGGTGCGGAGTGTTAGTGTTGCGGCGCCGATGATGACGATGATGACAATGCCTTCATGGATGATGGTGAGAGTAATGGTGACTATCTAGAATCGGTGCCAATGCGTGTAGATACAAGGCAGTGGCAGTTCTCTACACGAGGGTCACTTTCCTGAGGATGCCGCTCACCTTGTTTCGCGCATGATTACCTCACTAAAGACAGGCTACGCGGAAAGTAAAGAGGTTTGGTTCGCGTTAATCTAACTCAAAATTGTGGTCATAATTAAGTTATAGATAGATATATAGATAGATGCAGATAGATAGATAGATAGTGAGGAGGTGGCTGAGTGCATAGCGTGCGGGCGTGGTGTCCTGGAGGACCCGGGTTTAAGTTCCGCCCGCTGCTACAAGCTGACAACTTTCAGTCATTGCCGATTTTTTTTTTTTTTTTTTTTTTTTTTTACATCTCGGCCTGTAGCGCCTGTAGGCTTTCTTCTGGGGCCTGGTGGTCGGCCCAAACCCGTCATGGCGCAGGAAATGTTTATAATGGCGCCAGTTATGGTTGGCTCATGCTGCCCCCCGGAACTCATTCTTGATTCACTGGACGGTTTCTTCTAGAGTCCGGGATGGTGGGTGGTCTTCTGGACAGTATGTGGGTAGTCTTAGGCCACTCGGCGGTGACTGAAAAATCTCAGGTGGTAGCGTGGGGATTCGAACCGACGTTGTCCATGGCGCTGTGAATGCCAACCCCGCACGCTAACCTCTCAGCCACCGCCTACCCTGGCTCAACACTACCCACATGCTGTCCTGAAGACCACTTATCAACCCGGACTCTGGCGAAACTTTCTACTGTGGAGCAAAGATGAGTTCCGGGGGGCAGCATGACCCAAACAAGATGGCGCCACTATGAACACTTGTCTGCACTACAAACGGGCTGGGGCCGAACAGCAGGCCCCATCAAGATACCCTATCAGTGCAACAGGCCGAAAGTAAAAAAAATAATAGATCTAGATATGTATGTGTATATCATTTTCCGGAACGCGTACTTTAAATTCGCGTAGGATGAAGGAAGCTGTGCTTGATTACCAGTCTTGTTAATGGCGCTATCCTGCCTCACTTTTTGCTGTCGCTGTCTTTGGCTCCTCTTCGTCTACACGTGTGATAAGGTTTGTGTTTGTTTCAGTGTCCTGAGTGTCGCATGCTGGCGGTATTTCTGCACCCTGAGTGTAAGGTGCAATAGTGTTCCTCCTACTCGTATGGAGGTTGTCTGTCAATTTCACTCGAGCTCGCGCTACACGTTTCTATATAGTTTGCTTCATCTCACTTCTTACACAAGGTAGACAGTTTTGGTTGATATCGTTAAACTCAGAAGTGGTTGTACTCACATATTTGTAAAAAAAAAAAAAAAAATCAGTAACAAACAAAAATTGTTTTTTGTTGCTACTTTTTTGACAAATAAATGTGTTCTACAACCACTGCTAAGTCTAATGGTGTTATTTATACTTGTCATAATTATCATGACAAGTATTAGTGAAAAATCTGATCCGAAATGCTAATACAACCTTTTACATTATTGCCATTTCCAAGTACTGACATAAACCATTTTAGTCTGTAAAAGTTTCCGGAACTCGACAGTACAGCCAAACTGTAGATAAAATACGATATAAACAAAATGTGAATATATATAAAATGTCGCACCCTCCTCCAGAGTGACGCGCGCCTGTGCGTGCGCACACTGGTAACTGGCTGCTGTCCCTGGCGTGAGTGCTACGCGGTACATTGATGACTCCATGATTACCCAAAACAAACACTGACATTTGCCTCAGCTCTCCAAGTATTCGTTCCTCGCACGGTTTCTTCAATTTGTGCTCATTATGTTGCTGACTGACGGAAATCATATGATAAAGTCAGTTAGGTGTTCAGCAGAGTAGCGGGGAGGAATGAACGGCGACAAGACAAAGCAGTTCATTATTTTGAGAATGGGAATCGTGGTCATTAATCGTCCTTTTAATACATGACTGATGTAGGAATGCAGAATAATTATGTTCTGAGGGAATGACTCTGGGGTGTCTGCATCGTCCAGCATGGAAGCCGATGAGTAATGAAAACGTGACTCTCTGTGCCCGTAGACATTTTTCAGGGCCACTGTGCCCTGACGGCTCCCCGCCCGCAACACAGCTTGCCTTGTAGGCTTGGAAAGTCGGTGCCAATCGGCTGGAAATCTGACTACAAAAAACTTTTGGTTATCAGTCGGTTGGTGTTGACTGTGGGAGAAGATTTCCAGAGATTTCTTTGTTGAACTGATAACATTTTCGCTGTATCAGAATTGTTACGTAGGCTCCAGAAAACCGTTGAAAATATTGTACAGGAGATATGGAGGGCGAGTTACGCTGCTAGTGCTGCGTTCCTACTGCTACTACTACTGCTACTACTACTACTACTACTACTACTACTACTACTACTACTACTACTAATAATAATAATAATAATAATAATAATAATAATAATAATAATAATAATAATAATAATAATAATAATAATAATAATAATAATAATAATAATAATAATAATAATAATAATAATAATAATAATAATAATAATAATAATAATAATAATAACAATAACAATAATATCAATAATAATAAGTTACAATACGTAAATGAGTTCTACAATCATTGCTAAGTCCAATAGCGTCAACCCTAACTGTCTATATCTAAGGAGTGAGCTGAGGCAAGCCATATAGAGACATGTACCTCGAGCATGACAACGCGTGAGAGTGCGAACAACATCCACGAGAGCGAGAAAGATCCAGCAGTCATGAGAGGCCTGACGAACACTTCCTGGGCGACAGAGGAACACACTGCTTGAATAGATCATAGCAGCAATTTTGTGTCTCGAGTGTCAGAAACTATAGTCTGTTCACTTAAGTTTGACCCACGCTGACAACATAAACCTAAGCGTGTTCGTAAGCACAGTGCAGATTAGCAGAAAGTGTTGCATGAGATAAACACAAACAGAGGTTAAAGAAAACTTGGAAGCCATAGCAGTAGCCAATCAGCACTCAGCTTGCAAACACGCTTAGGTTTATGTTGTCAGCTTGGGTCGGACTTAAGTGGAAAGACTATATTAATATTTCTGTATCCGGTGTATGTGTTAGAAGTATTTCTTTGTCACTGTGTCCTGTAGATCAGATGTTAGTAGTTTCTGTGTCCTGTAGATCAGATGTTAGTAGTATTTCTGTATCCCGTATACCAGATGTAATGTTTTTGTCGTGTACGTCAAATAGTATACACCTGACTTTTTCCACGTGCGTAATACTGCTGGTTCTTTACGTATGTCCTGAGCGGCGGAGTGTAGCACAGCCCTCGCTCCCGGCACGGCAGGACTCGTATCCCCGTAACGAGAGGTTTAATTACGAAGATTACACGCTGAGGGAAATTAAACAGCTGCGAGTGGCTCCATTACCCCATCACTCGGGTCATGATGGCATTACACCGTCCTCTTGTTCCTTTCCCGCTGGCTGGGGCGAGGAAATAACACCGCCCAAAAACCCTCTTCTCCACTCCCGGTGTTGGGGTGAGGAAATAACGCCTCCGTAAAGCCTCCTTCTGCACCTTCCTCTTGTTCCTCTCCCGGTGTTGGGGGAGGAAATAACGCCTCCGTAAAGCCTCCTTCTGCACCTTCCTCTTGTTCCTCTCCCGGTGCCTGGGGGGAGGAAATAACGCCTCCGAAAAGCCTCCATCTCCATCGTCCTCTTGTTCCTCTACCTCTACCTTCCTCCTTCCTCCTACCTACCTCCAACCTTTCTCTACCTCTAGCAGGGAAATAACACCGCCGAAGAGCCTCCTTTTACACCATAACACAAGGGCGGCACACTTAGAGGCAACACCACACATGATACTACCACCACCACCACCACCGCCACATACAGTACTCCCCTTATCTCTCCATAGCACCATAGCATCCAGTACTTTGAGGCAACACCATACACTACACACCACCATCACTACCACCATCTACAGTACTCCCCTACCAGACCTTAATCCTTCCCCTTCCCTTACCCATCCCTTCCTCAATCTCCTTCATCCTTGCTCTTCCTCCCCCTTCCTCCTCTCCACCCTTCTCTTTTCCTCAACTTGTTCTAATCCTTAATCCTTCTCTTCCCATCCCCACCTCCCCTCCCCATCCCCACCTTCCCTCCCCATCCCCACCTTCCCTACCGATCCCTTCCTTCACTCCCCATCCGCTCGTTCTCTCCTTATCCCCTCCTTCCCTCCCCATCCCCACCTTCCCTACCCATTCCCTCCTCCTCTACCCTTACCCTCCCCCCTACCCTTACTCTCCCTCCTATCCATCCCCTTATCCCCTCCTCCCTAACCCATTCTCTCCTCCCCTACCCATCCCTTTCTCCCCTACCCATCCCCTCCTCCCCTTCTCCCCAACCTCATTTTCTCCTCCCCTTCCCTACCCACCCCCTCTTCCCCTCCCCATCCCCTCCTCCCCTCCCCATCCCCTCCTTCCCTACCCATCCGCTCATCCCCTCCCCATCCCCTCCTACCCTCCCCATCCCCTCCTTCCCTCCCCATCCGCTCCTCCCCTCCCCATCCGCTCCTCCCTCCCCATCCCCTCCTCCCCTCCCCATCCCCTCCTTCCCTACCCATCCGCTCCTCCCCTCCCCATCCCCTCCTCTCCTCCCCATCACCTCCACCACACCTCCATCCTCTCTACCGCCTTTCCACCACGATATCCCCGCCCCCCTATCCTTCCCTTCCCCTCTTCACCCCTCTCTCCCCTCCCTCTTCTCCCTATCCCTTATGCCCCTCTCCCCTACCAAGGCAGCAGGTGCGTCTCGATTACTAAAACTGCAGCTAATGAATGGATGGGAGGGAGGAATGGAGCGAGGGAGGGAGGAAAGGAGCGAGGGAGGGAGGAAAGGAGCGAGGGAGGGAGGGAGGGAGGAAGGGAGCGAGGGAGGAAGACAATTTATAGCAGAGGTCAAAATGGTTCCGAAAAGAGAAGGGAGTAGAAGGGGAAGAGATTGTGAGGGGGTGCGGGGTGGTGGGGGTCAGGGGGTGAGGGGGGCGGTGTACCAGGTGCCTCCCTCCCCCCTCCTCTCCCCTCTCCCAAGCTCAAGTAATTTATTCCCTTCCCCTCTGATACTTTTTTTTTCTCTCTCTTCTTTCTTCCATTTCTCCGTCCTTTCCTTCCTCCTATTTCCCACTCTATCTTTTTTTTCTCTCTCTCCTCCATTTTCGTTTCCTTTCTGTTCTTCTGTCCATACAATATTTATTCGTTCTTTCCTTTCCTTCCATTACTGTCATCATCCTTTTTTTTCTTCTTATCCATTCTTTCTTCTATTCTTCTGTCCATCCATTCATTCCTTTCCTTCCTCTGTTCCTTTTTATCTCCATTTTTCTCCATCATCTTATTCGTCCATTCTTTCGTATTTTCTCTCCATTTTACTCCATCTTTTTCTCTTTTCCTTCACTGGTTTGCCGAGTCTTTCATTTCTTATTCTCTTTCCTTGGTTCCGTCTCCTCCCTTTCTTCTCTTCTCTGTTTCCCTTTCTTTGTTATCCTATTCCTTCACTCATCAGCCCTTTTTCACTTTCATTTCACTCCTTCCCTCTCCCTCCGTTTCCTTATCTATATATCTTCTCTTCCCTCATTCTCTACTTTCTCTTACCCTTCCCTTGCAATCATCCCTTTCTATTTCCCCCTCATCTATGTTCTCTCTTCTATACTCTTCTTTCTACTTATCCTTTCTCTTCCTTTCCTTCACCTTTCTCTACTCTTCCTTATCTTCATTTTTGTGTCTACATTATTTGTCCTATGTTCCCTTATCTTTCCTATTTTTTTTCCTTTCATCTCTTTATACTTTACTACTTTCTCTCTCACTCTTCCTTCATATTCCTTTCTCTGCCTACACTTTTTTCCTTATCCTTTCTATCCATTTATCCTTCACCCTCCCTTCCTTTTCCTTCACTTTCCTTTTATCTCTTGTTATCATCTTCCTCTTCATGTCTACACTTTATCTCCCTTCCCTATTCCCTCACATTCATTTTCCTTCTTACTCTCTTGATCTTCCTCCATTCCATCCTTTTAATATCTTCACCTCCTCTTCCTTTTCCTTCACTTTTCATTCTCTAGCAACTCTCTCCTTCTCCATTTCACCTCTTAACCCTTTCCCTTTCCTTCGTCTCCCTGTCTATTCATTTTCCTTCTTACTCTCTTTAACCTCCTCCATTCCATCCTTTTAATATCTTCACCTCCTCTTCCTTTTCCTTCACTTTTCATTCTCTAGCAACTCTCTCCTCCTCCATTTCACCTCTTAACCCTTTCCCTTTCCTTCGTCTCCCTTTCTACTCCTTTTCCTGCCTACTCTCTTTATCCATTATTCACCCTCTCTACTCATACCAGTCTTCTCTCATTTCTTCTTCCCCTGACGTATCTTTATCCCCAGGCTTCCTCAGCTCTCTCATTTCGTCCTCCTGTTTACACCCTCTCACCTCATAAACTTACACTGTCAACAACCATCTCCTCCTTCCTTTGCCTCGCCTAACTTCAGCTTTCCTCTTACTTCCTTTCCTCTTCCTTTTTCCTCCTCCACCTTTCCTCTTGTTAGCCCTGTTTGATTTTCCATCCGTTTCATACTCTTCCTTCCTACCTCCTAACTTTTCCTTCTCAATCTTTACCTCTACTTCATACGTTTCTTTCCCTTCTTCCTCTCACCTTTCTATCTTCTTTTCCTTCCTTCTCTTTTCCGCTTTTTCGCCTTGTTTCCTTCTCCATGCGTTTCTCACTCCTTCCCTTCACCTCCTCTTATATTTCCCTTCCTATTCCTTTCCTCTACTTCGCCTCATTTCCTTCTTCACCTCTTTCTTACCCTTCCCACTCTGCCTCCTTCTATCTTTTCCTTCCTGCTCCTTCCCTCTATTCCGCCCCATTTCCTTTTCCATCCTTTTCCCTTCCCTGGCTTCCCCTCCCACGTCCTATTCTCAGCCCCAACCCATTAATTTCTCCTTACCCAGTCGCCCCTCACTTCTATCCCTCCCTTCCTCGCCTCCTCCTAACCCAACATCCCCCTCACACTTGCGCCCCTCTTCCTCCTCCCCCTTCCTCTCCCCTTCTTGTCTCCCATTATTCAACGCCAGGCCGGTCCCTCCTACGCACACACACACGTACACGCACACGCGCGCACACACACACACACACACACACACACACACACACACACACACACACACACACAGTTTATGGCGTCATTTTCCGGCGTCCCATCCCTGAAATTACTGTTATGTGGAATTCCATTTAATGAAAAAAAAGCCTAACGTACAGCTGCTACTGTTACTGCTGCTGTTAGGGGGGCTGTTGTGGATGTTAGGACTACTACTACTACTACTACTACTACTACAACATAAATGATACCTCCACCCATGTTTATTTTCCCGACACATAATCATGGAGGGCTCCATAACTTGGAGGTCATTAGCCCCAACTCTGTTCGCTAATGACTGTGGCATCCAACCATATCGCTAATATTACCTGACACTAAATCACCTATCATCTATTACGTCTAGATCCCCCTTTCCTTCCCTACTCAAGTCACTCCCGACCCACCCTAATGTCACTCTCCACCACTGTGGCTTCATAGTCCATATTGGAGATGGTGGTGGCTTTTGGACCAGAGTGTCTGGTGCCCCTGAGACATAGGATGGCCGACCTGAGCAGGGAGAACGAGAGGCGACACCTCATCCAGGCGACAACGTGGCTCCTTGGCTCTTGCTTCTTTTCTGAGATTAGTTCCGCGAGGCGTGCGTAGAAGCATTGGGCCCTGGGACCCATCCCGCCGGATGTGGTGAAGACGAGGGGAGTGAAGCTGCCCTGATCCACATGCTGGATTCTTTCACCGTATGCCCTTGTCTTCTGCTCGTTCCTGGGGCAGCTCACGGTGACAGGCAGCCATCGGGTCGAATATGCGGATGTCCATGAAAGCCCGCTGTCCACGCACCCAGAATCCGCGGGCCCTGACATCAACCCGTGCCTCCTGTGAGGGCTTGGCTGTCCTGTACCGAAGGTGTTCGCCGTCCAGGGGAAGCAGTGCCGGCTCGGTAGTGACGTCTTGGCATACCTCCCCGAGCATGCTGGCTGTCAGATCCCTCACTTCATCGTGTCGAATACAGACGAAGCCTCCTTTTTTACATGTCATGGTGTGGGTGACATCATTTGGTGATCCACATGCACAGAGATCAGGCAGTCCCTCAATCGGCCAGCCATATCTCAGAGCAATGGCGTCGACAAATTCTTGTTTGTTGAGGCTGAAGCCCTTTGCTCTGATTGGTAATGACGTTAGCCAGTTAGAGGCGCCTGCCTCCTGTGCTGTGTGTATTTTTCTACCCATTTCTGTGGACAGGTGGTGTGTAAGACGGTCCAGCTCGTCTTTTTGGGCCTGTTGCCTTTCTTCTGAGATTTTCTTTTAATATCTCTTATTTCTGTTTGGTCTATCTCGCCCTCTGCCTCCTGAGCGATGATCCTGTTGATGAGTGACCTGGTAAGGCTGATGGAGTTTTGGTTCTCCTTATCTGCCAGCTTCTCAGCGTTGGTGATCCCCATCCCACCCAGTCTTGGGGGGAGTGCTAGCATATCCCTCTCCTCCTCCCCCAAAGCATGAGATTTCACCAGCGCCGGCAAGAATACATTCTTGACGGCATTTTCCAGTGGTCGGAGGAGTGGACTGATGCCGGGGATGGTGCGCATCAGGAACGTCCACCGATGTTGGATGCCGTGGGTGTACGCGGAATAGGCAGCGTGTGGCTCAGTCTTGGCAATGGCAGACAAAGCTTCTATTTCCTTGACCCATTCAGCTATTTTGTCTCCCACGTACTCCTTCTTATATACCTCTGTCCCGATCACTGCACCTAAGTGTCGTTGTCCGTCTTTTGTCACAATGACGCCACTTCCTCTAAAAGTTTCTGCGGCATGGTCATAATGTTCAGGTTTGACAATAAGGACAGACTTGGTGGCGTTAGGGATGTATCCTATCTCAGGGGCGGCGGTGTTCACAGTGTCCCACCACCCTTTTAAGTCTGAGATTTTACCAGCACCTGAGTGGTCATCCGCATCAGCCACCTGTTTCACCCGTGTTTCTGCTACTACTACTACTACTACTACTACTACTACTACTACTACTACTACTACTACTACTACTACTACTACTACTACTGCTACTACTACTACTACTACTACTACTACTACTACTACTACTACTGCTACTACTACTACTACTACTACTACTACTACTACTACTACTACTACTACTACTACTACTATTACTACTACTACTACTACTACTGCTGCTATTACTACTACTACTACTACTACTGCTACTACTACTACTACTGACAGTTCTCTAATTCCCGACCTATAAATCAGTCTTCACGCTTGTCAAAAATCTTTGAGCTCTTCGTGTTAGATCTTTTAGCTGAGAAGCTTCCCTTGAATTTTAGACAATTGGGTTTTAAAACTGGTTCGTTTAGCGCTGATGCCTGCTTCCTTTTGAAAGAAATTATGACGAAATGATCCAAACACAAGAAATCAACCCTCGCCATGTTCATTGATCTAAGCAAAGCTTTTGGTCGGTAGACCATTTCATTCTCGGTAAACAGTTGTCAAGTTCGTTCATTCCGGTTGTGTAGTGCTGCTGATTATGCACCACTTAAGGAACCAGCGAGTGAATGTTAAGGGGCAGAGTTCCGTCAGTAATTATTGTTTAATAGAGAAAAGGTGTGAGGCAAGGGGGTGTTCTGTCCCCCTTTTTATCTAACTTTTACATAAACAGTATTAATGAAATATTAAACACTAAGATTGGTTGCTGCATTGTGGATTTTGAATGCAATATTTTAGCCTATGCAGATGACCTAGTATTACTTAGAGAAACAATTAGACAAATGGAGATTTTATATCATAAACTTGTTACATGTATAGATGAGCACCGCCTTACAGCCAATGCAGCCAAAACAAAAATGTGTAATATTCAGTAATTGGATGGACGAGTCGACACGTAACACTGAGCTGAAGGGTGATGTGCTACAGGTGGTGAAGGCTTTTAAGTATCTTGACCATTATATATGTTTTAACTTTAGAGATATCAATTACACAGATCTTAGACTCAATGATTTTTTAACGGCATTTTCATGGATTTTAAATCTGTTGATATACTTTTTTTTAAATCATATTGTATACTTGATCACAGGCGCCCTTTATGGAACTTTCACTTCTCTTTTAATTCTAAGTCTTTTAAAGTTTTTGAGACTGCTTTTAGTAAGGCATTGGGAATAATTTGTGAAGTTCCTGTGTTTGCCAGCGGCTCGGTGTGACCAGTTGCTTCTTAAGGACCACTGTCTAGGCCAGATATTGTACGAGGCTCCTCAAGCCACTTCATCCTCACATTAAGCATAATGTACCTGTTTTTAAGGAGGGCCTTTTATGGGACATATTTTTAGATATCTTTGTAATGTGTATAATGGGTTTTTTTTTTTTTCATGAAGAATAAGATGTCTTAAGATCTCGTGTTCAATGCGTGCAAGGACATGAAGACAGGTGCACGCCCTCTATTAATGGAATATCTTTAAGTACCCGTGTTTTATGACACTTTAAGGCTGATTCACACTATGCGTAAAGTGACCGGCACGGAACGTACCGTCCCGGACCGACAAAATATCCTTCAATGGGAAAGCCATTGCTGTGTTCACACTGCCACGGACCTGCACGTCTCCGGCGCGGACCGTCACCAGCACTTGCCGGTCGGGATTGTCGGCGAGAATATTTTGCAGGTCCGCGGCGCTACGGCCCGGCCCGGAGCCTGTCAGTGTTGGATAGTGTGAACACGCTTCCGTCACCGACCGGCACCAGCACAGCAGACAGGCGTGGCCTCGGGGAGCGAAGCACCGCATTCAAGGCCGATTCACACTACACCAGCACGTTTACGGGGCGTGACCGTACCTGAACGGGACCGTAACGGACCGGCAGCAGCATGTGTATTCACATTACATCAGCACAAAAACGGCCCGGACCTGCACGGGACCGTCATGGGCCGGCAACACCGTGCTCACACCGTTTCGCAGCAGTACGAGCCTGAGCGTCTTCTATTTAGAACACTCATCAGCTCTAGATCACTGGCCCGGATCTGAATCTGATCTGGAATCACTCTGGGTAAAGAGAATGCCTGAAGGCAGAGCGACAGATCACAACAAAGCGTGCGCGCGCGCGCACACACACACACAAATTTTCCCCTGGTCATATTTTCCTCTGGGTTGGTATTTTCAGACGCTTCCGCCTCCCTCATCAACTATTTCCAGAGGCCGAAAAGGAGATTAATCGGGTTCTCATGAATGTTTCTTTAGACTCGTGGTACAAAAGAAGGATCAGACTACCACCAGGGTCATACAAGTATACCTCTGGAAATGCCCAAAACTCCTACGAAAGCCTTGTCAAATATGTGTACTTAGGGCCTTTTTTCCCCCTCAACATCGCCCCTCCCCCTTTTCTATACAGCAAATTACTCAACTGATCAGATGCTAGTTTAATTTTCGGGATGGTAGTTCATAATATATAGAAAGAGTAAGTTTGTATCTGAATGTTCCCGTCGTGTGCAGCCATCTGTTATTTTTTTATTCGTATGTTTCCGGCGCCGTCCAACTCTTTTTTATTCATTTTTCTTCCTCCACAAACTTAAAATGTACACGATCTCTCTCTACTAAGATTTATAAAGTAAAACAGTGAATGACAATATCAAAATATAGTTGCAATAATGAAAATTTATCTTGTCAATATATCCAACTTCGCTTGTAACTAAAATTCATGCATTCATTTAGAATTTGTAGCTAGGCTCGTACTGCTACGAAACGGTGTGAGCACGCTGTTGCCGGCCCGTGACGGTCCCGTGCAGGTCCGGGCCGTTTATGTGCTGGTGTAGTGTGAATACACATGCTGCTGCCGGTCCGTTACGGTCCCGTGCAGGTCCGGGCCGTTTATGTGCTGGTGTAGTGTGAATACACATGCTGCTGCCGGTCCGTGACGGTCCCGTGCAGGTCCGGGCCGTTTATGTGCTGGTGTAGTGTGAATACACATGCTGCTGCCGGTCCGTTACGGTCCCGTGCAGGTCCGGGCCGTTTATGTGCTGGTGTAGTGTGAATCAGCCTTCACTCGTCACACTCCCCCGTGACGGCCCTCCAAACAACCGCAGTCCGTTTGTCTATCCATCTGACGTGGCCTGTCTGACGGAGAGGGCGTGTCTTCAGGAAGCAAGGGAAAAGAGAGAGAGAGAGAGAGAGAGAGAGAGAGAGAGAGAGACACAAATCACCTGTTCACCTCCACCTGACACTAATTACTGCTGTATCTTAGTCACTCAGCCCGCTCACTCCTCCCTCCTTGATGCCACTCTCCTCTCCTCCTCCTCCTCCTCCTCGTCTTCCACTCCTCGTCATCATCCGTCCCCTGACATTCACAGCCTCCCTCAGACATGCTCTCACTCGCTCTCCTCCTCCTCCTCCCTTTCCTCTTACTCCTCCTCCTCCTCCTCCTCCTCCTCCTCCTCCTCCTCCTCTCCCTCCTCCTCGCTCATCGTTCATTCCTTCGCTCCTCCAGCTGTCTCTCTGTCTCTCTCAGTCTTTGTTTGTCTGTCTGTCTGTCTATATGCCTGTCTGTCTCTAGCTGTTTGTATTGGTGTGGGGGAGGGGGGGGGGGAGGTGCGTGTGTGTATGTGTGAGTGTGGGTGTGGGTGTGTTCTCTCTCTCTCTCTCTCTCTCTCTCTCTCTCTCTCTCTCTCTCTCTCTCTCTCTCTCTCTCTCTCTCTCTCTCTCTTTTTCTCTCTCATCTGTATCCATTTTTTCCCCTCCACAATAGTTATCTCCATTCACACAAAGTTTCCTCTTCATCCATCTCTCCATATTCATTCTCCTCTCCTCTCCTCTCCCTGCTACTCTCTTTCATCACACACACACACACACACACACACACACACACACATATATATATTTTTCCTCCCTTCTGCTTTACCCTCCCTCCTTCTTCCTCCTCCTCCCTCTATCTCTTTACACATCTTCCTCTTCTTTTTCTCTCACTGTTCTCTTGCCTCTTACTAACTCTAAAAACTCCACGTGTATCCTTGCAATTCTCCTCCTGTCTCCCCTCTTTCCCTCCCTCTTTCTCTCTCTTCGCAGCGTCTCCCTTTCCTCCCTCCATCCCTTCATCCCTTCTTCCCCACACTAGCGTTCTTTCCCACACAATCCATCCCTTCCTTTCCTCCTCGCATTTCGCACCCGTCTCATCAATCCCCATCACTGCTATCACGGTAACTCCTCCTGTTCCTCCTCCTGCTCCCCATCCATCCATCCATCCCTCCTCTCCCCCGCATCGGACTACAAAAAAACTCCTTCCTGTTGTGGTGCGAATCGAAGTGAAAGATTTAAGAAGGCGTGAGTCGGCTCTGTGACTTGGCGAGTGGCGAACAGAGGCGGGAAGAAGCTAAGACTGAGAGGGGAAGGAGTAGCGGGAGGGCAGGTGGGTGAGGTAGAGATGACAGGGTAGAAAGACTTGGGCTGTAAGACTGTAGTAGCAGAGGCGGCGAGAATGTGAGAGGTGGGAAGGGTGCCGAGCGAAGGGAGAGGTAAGAGAAGTGGCGGAGAGAGGAAGGTGAAAGGAGAGGAAGGTTAAGGAAAGAGAAAATGAGGAAAAATGAAAAAGGGAACATTTGGCAGAGTACAATGAATTGAGATGATGAAAGGCTAGTAGCAGAGGAAGCAAGTATAAGAGACGTGGGAATCTTGGGAGTAAGGGAAGGTAAGGAAAGGGAAGAAGAGATGAAAGAGGAGGGAAAAAAAGTGACATTAGAAAGACTTGAGAGGAAATGGAGGAAGGAAGACTAGTTGCAGATGAAGCATAAATAAGAAACGTGGAAAACTTTGGCGTTAGGGATGGAATGAAAGGTAAGGAAGATGAGAGATGAAAGTGGAGGGAAAAAAGTGACATTAGAAAGACTTGAGAGGAAATGGAGGAAGACTAGTAGTAAAGGAAGTAAGAACAAGAGACAGAGATAATTGGAGTAAGGGAAGGAAAGAAATTGAAGGAAGAAGAGATGAAAGAGGAGGGAAAAAAGTGACATTAGAAAGACTTGTCAGGAAATGGAGGAAGACTAGTAGTAAAGGAAGTAAGAACAAGAGACAGAGATAATTGGAGTAAGGGAAGGAAAGAAAGGGAAGGAAGAAGAGATGAAAGTGGAGGGAAAAAAGTTACATTAGAAAGACTTGTCAGGAAATGGAGGAAGACTAGTAGTAAAGGAAGTAAGAACAAGAGACAGAGATATTGGGAGTAAGGGAAGGAAAGAAAGGGAAGGAAGAAGAGAGATGAAAGTGGAGGGAAAAAAGTGACATTAGAAAGACTTGAGAGGAAATGGAGGAAGACTAGTAGTAAAGGAAGTAAGAACAAGAGACAGAGATATTGGGAGTAAGGGAAGGAAAGAAAGGGAAGGAAGAAGAGATGAAAGAGGAGGGAAAAAAGTTACATTAGAAAGACTTGTCAGGAAATGGAGGAAGACTAGTAGTAAAGGAAGTAAGAACAAGAGACAGAGATATTGGGAGTAAGGGAAGGAAAGAAAGGGAAGGAAGAAGAGATGAAAGAGGAGGGAAAAAAGTTACATTAGAAAGACTTGAGAGGAAATGGAGGAGGACTAGTAAAGGAAGTAAGAACGAGGTGGAAATCTTGGGAGTAAGGGGAGGGAAAGAAAGGGTAGGAAGAGGAGGAGAGATGAAAGAGGAGGGAAAAAATGACAGTGGAAAGACTTGAGAGGAAATGGAGGAAGACTAGTGGCAGAGAAACAGGAATAAGAGACGTGGAAATATTGGGAAGGGAAAGAAAGGGTAGGAAGAGGTGGAGAGATGAAAGATGAGGATAAAAAAAGGGACAGTAGAAAGACTTGAGAAAAAATTAAACGTGGAAATACAAGAGGGTAAAAAAAAGGTACGGTAAGAAAATAGAAGGAAAGGGGAGGAGAGATGAAAGGGGAGAATGTGGCAGAGTAGACAGGAAAGGAGTAATGCAAGGAGACTGATGGCGGAGGTGGCGAGAATGGGAGGTGGAAAGGGAAGAGAGAAAAGGGAAGCGAAAGGAAAGGAAAGGAAAGGAAAGGAAAGGAAAGGAAAGGAAGGGAAGGGGAAGACAAGATGATGAAAGGGGGAAAAGTGAGAGAGTAGGAAGACGAGAGGAAATGAAGGGAAACTAGAAGCAGAGGTGGTAATAACGAGATAAGTGGAAAGGGAAGAGAAACAAGAAGGGAAAAGAAAAGAAAGGCAGGGAAGGGAAAGAGAAGATAAGGAAAGATGAAAGGGGGGAAAAGTGAGAGAGTAGAAAGACTTTAGAGGAAATGAAGGGAAACTAGTAGCCAAATGGGAAGAATGAGAGATGAAAAGAGGGCGAGAGAAAAGAAGAGAAAGGAAACGAAAGGAAGGGAAGGGAAAGAGAACACAAGGAAAGATGAAAGGGGGGACAAAGTGAGAGAGTAGAAAGACTTTAGAGGAAATGAAGGGAAACTAGTAGCCGAGGTGGTAAGAATGAGAGAAATGAAAAGGGTGCGAGAGAAAAGAGGGGAAAGGAAAAGAAAGGAAGGGAAGGGAAAGAGAAGATGATGAAAGATGAAAGGGGAGTCTGTGGAAGGGGAGAAAAAAACGAGAAAATAAAGACGACAATAATGAAAGAGGTGGAAAAGAGGGCGAGAAATGAATTATATTGGAAGGTGAGGTAAGGAAGGAGAAGAGAAGGAAATAAAAAGGTAGACAGTGAGGAGACAAGGGCGAGGAAGACGGGAAGAATTATTGGGACCCAGACAAGAATGTGTAGTGAGCGGGAGGAGTCGATTTAGGAGGCGGGAAGAACATAGAAAGGCGGGCGACGGAGAGCGAGAAGATTTGTAGTGTGATCAGGAAGAGTTATGGAGGAGCGGGAAGGCTGGTACGAGACGGAGATGACTGGTGAAGGGGCGGGAAGACTGGTGAAGGTGAGCTAAGACTGTTGGAGGCACGAGGAGACTGATGACTGGGCGAGAAGATCAGTATAGAGACGGGAAGACTTGTGGAGGGGCGGGGAGACTTTTAACAGGACCGTAAGAATGCCAAAGGAGCGGGAAGAAAATAATGGGATAGGAAGAATTGTAAGAGGGACGAGAAGATATTAAAAGGGGCAGAACTACTTTAAAATAAGGATATTGTTTATTTATTTTGGGTGGGTAGGCTGGTTGAACAGTCTGGCATACTCTGGCGGGAGGGAGAAAAGCCGGGAGGACGAAGTAGTAGCAAGATGAAGGTAAAACATGCTGATGAAGAGAAAGACTAAAACGGAACTGAATATATATAAGGAGAATCGAGGTAGAGAGGCTGAAGAGAAGGAGGCGAAGAAAAGGGATTAGCAAAGAGGCAAAAGAAGGAAGGAATAATACAAATGAAAGAAAAGGTAAGACAAAAGAAAAACGAGGAGGAAGAGAAAGGAAAGAAAAAAGAAAAAAATAATACATGAACTAAATAAACTATGCATAACTATAACTATGTATAACTATGTATAACTGCGAATATATGAATTAAATAAACTAAAGAATATAAAGACCTAAAGAATACATGATGCTACAGATAAAGTGAGACAGAACAGAAAGAGGAGAAATCAAACTGAAGGTATTATCACATGCTACAATAGAGGAAATGAGCGAGAGGGGCGGGAAGAAGGGGAACAAGGGTGATGGTTATACATGCAACTATAGAGAAGGACTGAGACAAGGGCGGGAAGAAGAAAAAGTTACAGGTAATACTATAAGCTGGAAGAGAGAAAGACTGAAGGGCGGAAATAGGAACTGGTTGAAGGTAATACATGCTGGTAGATAGAGAGAATGAGACAGGGGCGGGAGGAGGAACCGAGAGGACACACGTGGCAGGAAGAAAGAGAAGCCTGGCGAGAGGATGAAATACGGTGCCAGGAAGATTAATGGCGAGCGGGAAGAGGCGACAGAGGGAGGTACTAAAAAAAGACTGGGGACGGGGCAGGAAGAGATGCCATTATTCAGAGGGCGAGAGTTGGGGAAGGGCGGGAGGGAGGGTTGAGGGGAGTGAAGGGGGATGAATACGAAAGAACAATAGGAGTTTTGAAGAGATGAAAATATGCATGGTAAAGTGAGATGAAGGGG
Source organism: Eriocheir sinensis (assembly GCF_024679095.1). Lineage (NCBI taxonomy): Eukaryota > Metazoa > Arthropoda > Malacostraca > Decapoda > Varunidae > Eriocheir > Eriocheir sinensis. The sequence continues at coordinate 2,101,858 of NC_066513.1, forward strand.
AGGAGAAAATAAAAGTGAGTAGGTTTGTAGGGTGCAAAGAAATGGGAGAGAGGGAAAAAAGATAAAGAGAAAAGTTCCTAGACTGGATATATACACGAATGTAGGAGTGGAGGTAGGCGTAATGAAAGTGTTAAGAGGAAATGGTAATGGAGGGGAAGTGAAAAATGGATCAGAAAAAAAAAATGAGTAGCTTTGTAGAGGACTAGGAAAGGGACAAGAGGACAAAGGGTTGAAAAGTGTGTATTTGAGGAATGTTGACGAAAGTAGAAGTGTGATAGGCGTAATAAAAGTGTTAAGAGGAGACGGTAGTGGAGGGGAAGTGAAAAATGGATTAGCAAATAACAATGAGTAGCTTTGAAGAGGACTAGGAAAGGGACAAGAGGACAGAGGGTTGAAAAGTGTGTATTTGAGGAATGTTAACTCAGGTAGAAGTGGAGGTAAGCGTAATAAAAGTGTTGAGAGGAGACGGTAGTGGAGGGGAAGTGAAAAATGGATTAGCAAATAACAATGACTAGCTTTGTAGAGGACTAGAAAATGGGCGAGATGATGATGGGTGAAGAAAAGGGTATATTTAAGGGATGTTAACTAAAGTAGAAATACGGATAAAACTAATAGGAGTGTTGAAGAGATGATAACGGAAGGGAGAGTGAGATAAAGGGAAAGAGGAAATAGAGGTGAATAGGTTTGTTGACGACTAGAAAAGGGGATGAAGGATGAAGAAAAGGGTGGATTTAAGGGATGAAAAGTGACGTAGAAATAGAGATAGTTGATAGCAATAAGTGTTGAATGGATGATAATGGAATGGCAAAGTGAGGTAATGGGAAGAAGGAAATAACGATGCGTAGGCTTGTAGAAGACTAGGAGGATAAAGGGTTAAAAAGAGATGTAAACGAAAGTGGAAGTGGAGATAAAAGTAATAATGTTAAAGAAGAGTTGGCAATGGATGGAGAAGTGAAAATGGGACGAGAATAATGCTGTGAATAGGTTTGTAGAAGGCTAGAAAATGGGCGAGAGGATAATGGGTGAGAAAGAGAGTGGCTTTAAGGGATACAAACGAAAGTAGGCAGAGTGGATATGAGTAAAAAGGGTGTAAGGAGTGGATGGGAAAGTGAGAAGAGGTGGAGAAGGAAACAACAGTAAATAGAGTTAGAGAGAACTAGGAAAGTGTCAAGAGGATAAGGGGTAGCTAAGGGTGACTTTAACCCGTTCGCTTCGATTGGCACGGATTCGGCCTTCCCTGGTAGCCTGGTAACATATAGTCCCAGGTCTTTCTCTGCCTCTGTGGTGGATAGTGGAGTGTTTCCCATGTGGTATTGGTGTGCTGGATATCCCCTCCCATGGTGCAGGACTTTATATTTTTCTTCATTGAATTGTAACAGCCACTTTTTGCTCCATTCCAGTAGCTTGGTGAGGTCTAACTGTAGGATATCCGCATTCAAGGGGTTAAGGGATATTACAGAAAGTTGAGGCGTGGAGATTAGAGTAAAAAGAGTGCTAGGAGTGAATGAGAAAGTGAGAGGAAGGGAAAGAGTAAATATCAGTGAATAGGTTTGAAAAGGACTAGAAAATGGGCGAGAGAATAAAGGACAAAGAAAAGGATAGGTATGATAATGGTGTAGGAAAGGGGATAGTTAGAAAAAGAGGTGAAGGTGTGGGGATAGAGACGAGAAAGGAAGGATAGTTGAGGAAGAGGAGACAACGACTAAGAAAGAGGCTTGAGGATAGAAGGCAAAGAAAAAGGTGGATATCATATGGGTGTAGAAGGGGTAGATAGATGAAAATGGGGAAGAATGGATACGGAAGAGGAAGGGGAAGAGATTATAGACTTGCAAACAGGCTTGAGGATGGGTAAAGAAAGGGGTGGACATGGTAAGGGTGTAGGAAAGGGGGTAGTTAGGGTGTGAGGTAAGGGTGGAGAATTGAAGGGAATGAATGGCTGTTTAAGGGAGAGAATAAGATTAAAGACTAGAAAACAGGCTTGAGGAAAGGGGGTAGTTAGGGTGAGGGATGGAGATGGAAAAAAATAGAAGCTGATGGAAGAGGAGAAGATTAAAGACTTAGAAAGAGGCTTGTGGATAGTTGAAGAAAAGGTTAGACATGGTAAGGGTTTTGGAAAGGGGTTGACTAGGATGAAGAATGAGGGCAAAGAGATTGAGATGGAAAAGAATAGAAGCTTATGGAAGAGGAGAAGATTGACGACTAAGAAAGAGGTTTGAGGGCACCTGAAGAAAAGGTTAGACATGGTAAAGGTTTTGGAAAGGGTTGACTAGGATGAAGAATGAGGGTAAAGAGATTGAGAGGGGAAAGAATGGAGGCTTAAGGAAAAAGAGGAGATTCACGACTAAGAAGAAGGATTGAGGAGAATAGATGAAGAAGTGTCTGAACATAAAACTGCAAAAGAGGAGTTGAAGAGACTAAAATGTGAAGATAACTTACTGTCTTATGTTGGCTTGGGATGGCAAGGATAAAATGACTGAGGAAAATGACTGAGGGAAGAGAGGAAAGAAGATGGAGGAAAGAGAAGACGGCTGGAGGGTAGGGGATGAAAGGCTGAACAAAAGGAAGAGAGACACTAAGAGGAGTTCATGAGGGTGAGAAGCTAATTAATCCCTTTCTCCCTTCCACATCTTTTCATTCCTATCCTCTCCCTCCTTTTCCTTCCTTCACATTCTCTCCTTCCCATCCTATTCCTCCTTTTCTTTCCTTCCTATACTTCTTCCTTTACTCCCCATCTTTATTTCCCACAATTTCCTTCCCATCCTCTCCCTCCTTTACTCTCCTTCACCTCCTCTCCTTCCCATCCTCCCCCTTCTTTACTACCCTTCACATCCTATCTTTCCTATCCTCTCCCTCCTTTTCCTTCTTTCACATCCTCTCCTTCAAATCCTCTCCCACCTTTTCTCTCCTTCACAGGGAAAAGAAGGGAAAGGATAAGGATAGGTGGAGGAAGGAGAGGAAAGGGAAGGAGGAGGAAGAGAAAGGAGGAAGGTAGGTACAGAGGAGGAGGAGGAGGAGAAAGAGGAGGAAGGAGTGTTTGAGTGGAGGGGATTGAGTAAATGGATCTGTTTGACTCCTTGCTTGTGTTACAGCTATCTGGAAGACGAGGAGGAGGAGGAGGAGGAGGAGAAGGCGGACAAGGAGAAGAAGGAGGAGGAGGAGAAGGAAAAGGAGGAAACCAACGCTGAGTGAAAGGCAAACGATTTAAAAAGAGAATGAGAACAGAGACACGAAAAAAACGGAATAAAGAGGATAGATAGAAGAAAGAAAATAAGAATAAAAATACAAAGGACGATAAAGCAGGATTAACAAGGACCTGCAAATACGACAGAAGATTACCGAAGGGGAAAAAGGGAAGAAGATAAAAATAGAATAAAAGAAAAGAGATGAGAAAGAGGAAAAGAAAGAGGAGCTGGAGGATTACCAAGGCCGGGAGGGAAGAGGAAGAGGAAGGAGGACGAAAAAGACGAGAGAAAGTGTAGAGATCAGGTTCGCGGAGAGAGAAGAGAGAGGGAAAGAGAAAGACAGAGATGGAGAGGAAAGAAAAAAGAAAAGAGAAAGGAAGAGACGAAGAAAAAGGATTGGCGTAGAGGTAAAAGAGAGAAGGGATAAAACAAGGTGAACGAGAAGGTAAAAAAAAAAAGAAGGAAGAGAAGGAAAACGAAAGAGAAAGACCAAGAAAGGAGACAAGAAGTAGAGGTGATGAAGAGGAAGAGGAGGAGGAGGAGGAGGATTAGCAAAGAGGTGAAAGAAGAAAAGAAGAAAACGATGTGAAAAAGAAGACAAGAAAAAATAAAAATGAGGAGAAAGAGAAAGAAAAAAGAAAGACGAAGATGGAAAAGAAAGAAAAAGAAGAGATAATCGAGGTAGAAATGTTGAAGAGGAGGAGGAAGAGGAGTAAAAAGGAGACGAAGAAGAAAAAGAATTAGCAAGGAGACAAAAAGAAGAAAAGTAATAAACACAGTGAATGAAAGGGAGAAGAGGAAAAAAAACAAAAGAGGAAAAAAAAGGAGGAAGAGAGAGAGAGAGAGAGAGAGAGATGAATGAGGAAGAAAAAGCAGAAAAAAAAAGAGGAAAAAAATAACCAAATGAAGACCAGCAAGCCATTTCCACACTAATAAGAGAGAGAGAAACAGAAAGGAGAGAAAAGAAGATAAAAATAGACGCAGTAAAGGAAAATGTCACAGGAAAACAAGAACGAAAAGTAGGAAGAGGACAAGAAAGTAAAAAACGAGAGAGAGAGAGAGAGAGAGAGAGAGAGAGAGAGAGAGAGAGAGAGAGAGAGAGAGAGAGAGAGAGAGAGAGAGAGAGAGAGAGAGAGAGAGAGAGAGAGAGAGAGAGAGAGAGAGAGAGAGAGAGAGAGAGAGAGAGAGAGAGAGAGAGAGAAACACAGAAACAGACAGAGAGACAAAGACACAGAGAAACACAGAGAGACAAGGAGTGACAGACAGAGACACAGACAGACAAAGAGACACAGACAGACACAGAGACACATACAGACACAGAGACGCAGACAGACACAGACACATACAGACACAGAGACACAGACAGACACAGAGGCATATACAGACAGACCGAGACACACAGACAGACAGAGACACAGGGCTGAATAAAGAGAAGAAGCCCCCCAATCTGAGCCCAACAGAGGCGAGTCACTCCTTCCCCCGTGATGGAATAAGACCCAAAACTAATGAGATAAATTAACTTCGCCTCCGAGTGATTAGATCCGCGCGCCGTGTTGATTTAGGACTGTTTACCCGGGAGCAGGAGGAGGAGGAGGAGGAGGAGGAGGAGGAAGAGGTGGGGATTAGTGCAAGGAGGAGGTGGTTGTGGAAGGGACAGGGAGCTTATTGGGAAGTGGAAGACAGGCTGGGAAGGGATGGGATGGGTGGAGGAGGACGGGAGATTAAGTGGAGGTAGATGGAGATGAGGATGAAAGGTTGGGAGGAGAGGAGGTGAATGGAGCTTGTAGGTAGAGACAAGAGGAGGTGGAGGAGCGTTAAACAGGCTCGGAGTGGAGGTGGAGAGAGTCAACCAAGAAGGGGAATGAAGATGTTTGACGAAGAAGAGAGGAGGGAGATAAAATTAGTGAAGAGTAAGAAAGAGAAGTAGAGATGTTAGCGGTAAGAAGTGACTGAGGGAAAGGGAATTAACTGAAGAAGAGAATAAAGATAAATGACGAAGAAGAAAAGAGGGAGAGGAGATTAGTGAAGAGGAGAAAGGAAGAGAAGTAGAGAAGTTAGCGATAAGAGACTAAGGGGAAGGGAATTAACTGAAGAAGAGAATGAAGATGATTGAGGACGAAGAAGAAGAGGAGGAGAGGGTGAGAAGATTAGTGAAGAAGAGAAAGGAAGAGAAGTAGAGAGGTTAACGATAAGAAGTGAATAAGGTGGAGTTAGTAAACTAAAGAAGAGAAAGTAGGTTTTTTATGATGAAGTAGAGGAGAGGAGAGGGGAGGAGCTACTAAATGGAGAGGAGAAAAGAAGAGAAAAGTTGAGAAATTTGCGATTGGAGACAGATAAAGAGACTGAGGTGGAGTGACTAAACTAAAGAAGAGAATGAAGCCTTTGATGAAGTAGAGATATGCTTAGTGAAGAGGAGAAAAGAGAGAAAAAGAGAAGTTAGTGGTCGCTGATGTGAAAAGCAAATGAGTGAGAGTGCGTAAATTGAAGAAAAGACAGAAGCTTTTGATAATGAAGTAGAGGAGACAGTTAGAGATGCTAAATGGAGAGGAGAAAATAAGAGAGAAAAAAACAGATGTTAGTGGTCGCTAATATGAAAAGCAAATGAGTGAAAATGCGTAAATTGAAGAAAAGACAGAAGTTTTTGATAATGAAGTAGAGGAGAGAGTTAGAGATGCTACATGGAGAGGAGAAAAGAGATAAAAAGAGAAGTTAGTGGTTGCTGATGTGAAAAGCATACGAGTGGAAGTGAGTAAATTGGAGAAGAGATTTAATTTTTTGATGATGCAGTAAAGGGAAAAGTTAGAGATGCAAAGTGGATAGGAAATAAGAAGAGAAAGTAGACGAAATAGTGAGTGGTTATGTAAGAAGAGACGGAATGGGAGAGAGTAAACAAACCTGGAAAATGAAGGGAGAATAAAGAAATGCAAGGGGTCACTTTTTTTGTTTAGCGAGCTTTTTTTCCTCGTTCATGACTGTTTGTCTTTCACTTCTTCCTCTGATGTAAAAAAGAAGGTCTGAGAGGATAAGAGGAGAGCAAGAGGTAGAGAATTTACTAGTTGGTAATGGTAAGGTTGGGTAATAGTTGTTAATAGTTCAAACGCGACTGAGTGAGCTGAGGAAAGAACGATGTAATTAAATAAGCATGAATGGGAAGGTTGTGAGAGACTGGTATGTAGGTGAAAGTTACAGAGAGAAAGAGCAAAATCAAGAGAAGGAAAAGCAGATAAAACGGAAAGGAAATATATATGGAAGAGAATAGGGTGGGGAAAAAGAGTACATTATGAATAGAAAATTAATAATGGATGGGTGGTTTTGAAAGACTGGTAAGTAGGTGAAAGTTAAAGGGAGAAAGAAGAGAATCGAAAGAAGAAAGAAGATTGAAAAAATGGGAAGAAAATGAATATGGGAGATAGAGCAGAAAAGAAGAGGAGGAAATTAAGACAAAAGGGAAAGAAAATGAATACAGATGGTACGTTTTGAGAGTCTGGTAAGTAGGTGAAAGTTAAAAGGAAAAAGAGCAAAAATAAAAGGAAAAAATATATAAAATGGAATTAAAATGAATATGGGAGACAGAGCAGAAAAGGAAGTGGGAAAAGACACAAGATGGAAAGAAAATGGAAACAGAAGGAGGGTTTTGAGAGACTGGTATGTAGGTGAAACTTAAAAGGAGAAAGAACAAAATTACAAGAACGTAAAGGATATAAAATAGGAAGAAAATGAATATGGGAGAAAGAGCAGAAAAGGAAGTGGGAAAAGACACAAGATGGAAAGAAAATGGAAACAGAAGGAGGGTTTTGAGAGACTGGTATGTGGGTGAAAGTTAAAAGGAGAAAGAACAAAATTACAAGAACGTAAAGGATATAAAATAGGAAGAAAATGAATATGGGAGAAAGAGCAGAAAAGGAAGTGGGAAATGACACAAGATGGAAAGAAAATGGAAACAGAAGGAGGGTTTTGAGAGACTGGTATGTGGGTGAAAGTTAAAAGGAGAAAGAAGAGAACAAGAAAGATGCAAATCAGATAAAATGGAAAGAAAATA